>NC_143565.1:57575000-57758333 GCF_054136105.1 Typopeltis vanoorti | reverse complement strand
GCGTGTTCATGATACTGAGTAGAAATGTCACGCGAACGTGTTACTTAGCTACTACCTAACAGGTACTAACGTTTTTTGTATTCTTAAACCTTTTTTGCATTTATCATTTATTTGTACTGCAAGCCTTGAAAAAGCTAGTCAGTTACTAGCGAAACCGGTAGGCAATATTGTACGAACATACGTACGAATTAAAACTCTATGGTCAGTTTAACAATAAGTCTTATATTTTGTAACACTTTACGACCAAATCATGTATAATTTAAATAGTCTAATGAAACACAAAGTACGGTGCCTAGAAAAGGAAAAATGCAAAAAGGCCAAGCTATTGAACCACTTAACATTCCTAAAAAGGTGTAGGGATTTCTCTATCATCCCTAAATTCCTTATCATCAAAGGACATATTCAATCCATACAAGCCATACTAATTTACCAAAGGACTTCAATGGCACTACTCAGAGAAAGAATCCAACACATCAGGTACGAATTGAATATAAGTGATATTAATTGCCGCAACTATTTTGATGACATTTCTAATAGTCTAGATTACTCGACCTGGAATAATATAGACCACATGATAGAACAGAGCTACGAAAAAACTTTCCAGTTAAACAAAGCCAAACAAATTTAAAAATGTGAAGAACTTTACAAGAAAAAATACCAGACACACAAAGGCCTCCCAGATAACAAAATGATTTTCAACATGTCGAATCACTGCCTTTCGAAACATGAATCAGATATACTAAAGAAATGTTTTAACTTTTCAATCACTCCATAATTAGGTTAATCAATTATTCTACTCATACTGATTCACCAATCTCAGTGTTTCTCAGAGAAATTCTATCTGATGAATATAGTTTCTTGTAGATGCTTTTAATCAACCAACACACTCATTAATACTCATCCGATATCGTCTTTACCAACTTTCTTACCCGTCTGAGCTCACCCACACCAATGAAGGATGTTTGTATCCACTTAATTTAAAAACGGAGTAAAAATTCAGTCAAATTTGCCTTATTATCCTCACCTCAGTTCATTCGAAAATAACGGAGGTAAACAACAATGAATTTCTTCATCTGGCGATCCACAATTACTCGGTACTGTCAGTTGGTTTCTGAGCTCCCAATTCAAAGCAGTTCTAATTCTAACCAAACCAACATTACCTACCTTTGGACGCTTGCCATGATAATGTTTTGACGTTAATATTATTATTAATTGAAATTGAAATCTATTAAGACTGAAGAGGTGGTACAAATGATAACATATTACAAGATTGGTACAGCAATACGAGTGATAATGGAACAAAGAAAAATATAATCGATGATATAATTATCCAAAGTTAAATAACTGTATCAATGAGGGCTCGAGTAACATGATATATACTTAGTCATAATTAATTAGAGTCATAATTAGACTTAATGTACACCTTGAAACTAAAAGTCAACATTATTTACTCTTATGAGGTAACCTTTCAATCTTTTTCTGAAAGCATATTCTGAGGTTATTGATTTTATTTCATTAGTTTATTGTAGCTGCTTGTTGCTCGGAGTTCAGAGGATGTATTAAAATTTTCATTGTTTGCTTTGTGAACTACCAGCAAGTTCCGGCCACAACTTAAACCATACTCTATTATATACACGAAAAGTTTACATTGTTATTTCTTACATATAATATACACATAAGGATAAAGTTTCTGTAATGGCAAATATTATTAGTAAACAGCTCATTGGTTGAATATGCGAAGTAAGAAATGGCTATAGCTCTAATTATTCTATTTTATATTCGTATCAAAGGAAGCAGATTTTTGTAATGATCTCCTCCCTAAAGGTGATCCCATATTGCAGTGAGGAATTTACCCGAGACTAGTACAAACATCTTAAACGAGGTATTATTTACATGATATAAGTTGATTTTTTTAGATGAATCTGAAGTAGTATCAAAAAGCATTTTTACAAAGGTTAGATTATAGTTTTTGACTTGACAGTTGCTCAAATTCTAGGTTATTTATATGCCCTCTAGTCCATTTGGCTCGGCATTGTTTCAGTTGTTCACAGGTAACATTTAGCTTTACTTCCTTCTGTGACTGTGTTCGTTCAGGTAGTCAGATGTTTTATTTATTTATTTATTTATTTATTATCTGTATCACTTTTGTGTTGCCGTCCTTTCTCATGAGCAATTTACTGTCTCTTACCCACGCATAACTAACGTCATCAATTGTTCCCTTTTGCTTTGCTTCTTAAAGAAGTTGCTTATTACGTTTGGTCAAGTGGTCGTTTATATGATGATGGGTATTCTGTGGGCATGTACGATGTCTTCCTTTGCAACTCCAAGTATATTCTCCAATTTTGCAGTTATAGTATGCATATTTTCATTACAAGCTTCTTGTAAACCGTTTATATCAATATTGTTCAACCAGGAGCACTACTGAATTTCATTGACTTCTCATTTCAATTCGTTCATTTGTACCTTCAGTTATTTATTTTCGTTTGTTAGTTCCGAGTTTTCATTAAACAACACCGTGATAATTTTTTCATTGCATTTCAGCTTTAAATAATTCTTCCAATTTCCTTCTCATTGCGGAGTTATTTCCTCTTGATTGGGTCTAGCCTATATACCTAAATGCGAAACTTCCATCTTATGGCCTTCCATCATATAATGAACTACTAGAAAGCAAACTTTAAAATGTCTAGTGGGTTTTGCATATCAAAATGCACGTCTTTCTCTCTTCTGATTTTCTCACCATTTCCTGAATGACCTGAAGCTCTTTGGCTTCGTCAGAGCCTCTGATCTTCAATTGCATTTTGTTTCATGTTGTATACTCCATTTATCAAAGCTTACCGTGTTCAGTCATTTCGATTAGCAAGCTATTCCAAAACCTGTGCCTCAAAAAAAAAAAAAAAAACTCTGCTCGTTGGGTTTCTTCACTGGAGTGGGGAAAATCTTTGTCGATGCCAATATGACCAAAGCTTCTTCCTAACACGTTTGTTACAAGAATAATCGCAATATTTAAAATTTCAAGTATTTGTGGATTTTAAAATAGTTTTAATATTTTAACTCTTGTGTATATAAATTTATTCCATAAAAAGATTTTGATGTTTTTCAGTACGACTCTATTCATCTTGACCTAGTTAATAGAAGAACAATGGCGACAACGAGACAGTATGCATCCAAATTATTCGAAAAATCGATGATAACTGGAGTCCCAGAGATTGTAACAACCGAAAATAATTTTCGAAAAGTTTTGAAGACTTTCATTTTCATTCTTTGCCTCGCAGGATTTATCTATCAAGCAAATGAATTCGTATTTTTATTCTTGAAGCACACTTGCTATCCTGAAATCAATCTAGTATTTGAAGACAAAATGGAATTTCCAGCAATTACTGTTTGTAACATGAACGGGTAAGTCGCACTTTACCTTGATTAAACGTAATTTGATTTTAAATATTCCAAATATGTTAATTTATATAATTTGCATAATTACTTATGCATAATTACTTACGTGACATTTCTAGAGTAGGTGTCGTAGTTGTTGTAATTTACCCCCCCCCGTTCTCACGTTTCTTCTCATGGCGTGTAATTTTTACAAGTTAGTTTCGTGTTTTCCAATAATTGTTTAGGTAATTATTAATTCCTATTACCATAACGATTAACGAATAAATCAGATGAATTTCATATTTATCTGATTTATTCCAAAGCATTCTACAAGAAATAAATCTAATTGTATTTTATTTATTTTTCAGAATTCGAAGACAAGAATACTGTGATCAAAATCCGGATAAATGTGACACTCTAATAAACGACAAACAATTCTGCGAAAATTACCCACATTACTGCACTCAGAAAACTGAAAATTTAACGGTAAGCTAATTTATTTATATTCAGTGTGAATTAAATCAGTTCAGCTTTGAACATAATAAGTACGGTTCTCGAGAATGCATTGTTTACTGAGAGTGTTGAAGAGCAAAGTCAGGTAAAGTAATGCTATTTGGGTGGATGCTAATGGATATGCAAGTAGGCATCCATGAGACGAGAAGAATGAGTGTATGAATTACCAAAAAAATTAATATGCATCATGATTTTCCTGATGAATACCAATGCATCAGGAATATCATGGAAGAATCTTGAGACTTGACTGACATGATATAGTTGCAGGGACAGATTGTGGAGTGAGTATTTTCAGGGAGAATGGAAATAGGATGGGGAGGGTACTGCTGATGATAGCAGTCGAACTGCAGTTTAATAGAATAGGAGATCATGGAGAGAGATAGAGAGAGAGGCCAATATAACAACTTATGCAGTTGGCAATTGCTACAACGGAGGGGGGGAGGATATGAGGTGTAAGGCATATATCTGCAAATTACCACACTAAATGCAGGTGTAGTAATTATTATAGGGAGAATCATCAACACAGATATTATTTACAAATTTAATTAAAACTGAAAACATAGTAATTTATTTATCGTTATTTTGTATTATTTTTTAATTCTCTTTAAGTGTATTGCTATTGTTTATTTATTTTTCGTTAAAATTGTAAAATCAGTAATTTTCTTATAAGTCAGGGTAAATGAATTAATTTGGATCAGTGGAAATCAAACAGCGAGTCGAGTGAATACGATTATAAGCAAAGCACATTGTATGCGTTTCGTTTATAATCGTGTTTACTCGTTTGTAACTACATCAAACACTTCCCACTACCCACTGTTAGAATTTCAGTTGAGTTTCAGTTGCTCTCAATTTATCGTTGGATTTACCATTATTTTGTTCGCTAATTGATTCCGCGAACAGAATACAGAACAAAGATATAAACATATTTTATTTTAATAAAATATTTTTATTAAAATAAAATATGTTCTATAAGTTATTTTTTTTAATTTGAGGATAATCATGAGTGTATCAAAGAAATCGAAGACGTATCATTTTCACAAGGAATGGGAAATGGATTATTTTTTTACAATGGTAAATGGAAAGTGTTGTTTGATTTGTAATTCATCTGTAGCAATTCCAAAAAATGGTAAATATTGAGAGACATTTTCGATCGCTACATGTAAAATGATGAAAATATATGATGAAGATTTTCCCAAAAATTCCGAAATTCGTGAATCAAAAATTACAAATTTAAAGCAGGACTTTCTGGACAACAAAATGTGATTTCGAAAGTAATAAATAAACCAATATCAGCCACTACTGCATAATTGAAAGTGTTTTATTTATTAGCAAAAAAAAAAAAAAAGGCTTTTACTGATGGAGAGTTAATAAAAGAATCGTTGCTTGCAGCAGCAGAATCTTTATTTTCTAATTTTAAAAATAAAAATGAAATCATTTCGAATATTAAAGATTTAGATTTACACTTTCCAGAACAATAGTTATGAGAAGAGTTGAAATTTTAAGTGCCGTTTTGAATACTCAGTTAATGTCAGACATTCACCAGTGTGTTGCGTTTTCATTACAATTTGATGAATCAAACGACTTCACTGATATTGCTCAGTTAATGGTATTTATTCGCATGGTATTTCAAGATTATTCAAGTAAAGAAGAACTTTTGAAAATTGCACCATTATTGGGAAGGACTAGGGGAGAAGACATTTTTTCTGCATTTTATGAATTTGTGAAGCAACACAAACTTCCTAAACTTGTGTCTATTACTTCTGATGGTTCTCCTGCAATGATAGGTAACAAATCAGGCTTCATATTTGTAAAAACGATTATAAATATCCAGATATTTTAACGTACCACTGTATTATCCACCAATAAGTACTGTGTAGTAAAAGATTAAATACAAAAGATGTTTTGGATATTACATTTAAAATTGTAAATTATGCGCGAGGAAAAGCCCTGCAACGCCGGGTATTTAAATTACAGGCAGATGATGATAGGGAACTTCTGTTGTACAATAATGTTCGCTGGCTCAGCAGAAGTAAATTTTTAGAAAAATTTCTTGTATTAATTATCGATATAAAAATTTTTCTTGATGAAAAAGAAGATATTTATCCACAATTGAGTGATAAAATATTACACTTATCATTTTTAGTAGATTTCTGTACAAAACTGAGCAATTTAAATTTAGAGTTACAAGGTACAGATAAAAATTTAATTGACATGTTAAGTTCAATAAAATGTTTCCAACAATACTTACTTTTATTAAAGAAAAATGTAAATGACCGCGAATTTAGATATCTCCCATATTTATTAAACTTTTTTGAACAAAATCAAGAAATGCTTCGTTGTGATTTAAAAGAATTTATTCGAGTTGAGGAAGAAATAAATTCAACATTTAAAGATTTTAATAAAACTGAAATGATTGTATCTTTTATCAATAATCCATTTCAAGAAAACTTGAACATCACAGAAATTTCAAATGAAATTAGTGGGCTGGTTGATATAAACCAAGCTGAAGTAGAACTTGAGATAATAAACATTCAGAATAGTTTACATCTAAAATCAATAAACAATGAAGTCATTTGGAAGCATACACATGAAAAATTTCCGATATTAACTGATATTGGGCGAAAACTTCTGTCGTGTTTCGGATCGACTTACTTGTCAGAATCCGCATTTTCAAATATGAACGTCATAAAAAAATCAATTAAGAAACCAAATTACAAATGATCATTTGGGTGATTGTCTGCGATTGGCCAATATATTTGTTTTATTTGTTGTATAAAAATAATTAAAAGTGATAAATAACTTTTTAAATACACAAATAAAGTTTTTAATTTCTTTAAAGTTTTTAGGGCTAGGAGAGTGGGACCTTCGAAGTGAGTGAGCGCATTTAACTGCATAGTTGTGCGTAATCAGATATATGGTTGGGAGAACGTGATCTATATAAGAGAGTAGATCGCCGAATAACTTAGTATAGAAAAGTAGCTCGCATAGTAAAAAAGGTTGAACATTGAAAACATCAATCGTCATCCTGAATGGAGAACGTGTAGAACAAATAAAATATTTCATCTATTTAGGCACAACCTTTAGTGAATATGCCAATTTTAACTGATAGATCTGAGAGCTCGGTTAGAAATAAAGTGCTTTATTTCTAACCGAGAATAAAGAATCAATGTTAGATTCACATTAAAGACGAGCATATTGGGAAGGAACTTATTATTATCAGAATTACACTGCGTTCAAAGCTAATCTCGGGTAAAGTCACCTAAAGTCATCCGAGAGGAATCTTTGGCAAAATAAGAGTTTCTTGCCAAGAAGGTAGGAAAAAGAAGAATACCAAGTTAAGGAGTGCTTTAGAAGGCCGAAATATAAGATCTGATAATATTCGAGTCCTGACAGATAAAGAGAAATTTGGAGAAAAATTGTAATTTAACAAAGCTAATTATATAAACTTTCTATTATTACTCTAACTTTAGGTTTTCAATAAATATATGCATTTAAATTAAGTGCATTATCTTGTGAGGTCCAGTATATACCAAATACGATCCTAAGTGAACAGCTGGCAGAAAGATCAAAACGTTTACAGACCTGTTAGACATCTGAAATTCTGCGCACTTACATTCAGAAACCTGAAATTTTTCAAAGGCTCATTTTTTAAATTTTCCTCCTTGTTTATTTTATTACAAAGATAAGATATATATATATATATATATATATATATATATATATATATATATATATATATATATATATATTTTTTTTTTTTTTTAAGAATAAATTTTAAATGACTTTAAACCGAGATAGAATATTAAATTTTAATGATAATGATACAACTAGTGTCAGCCTTTTACAGCCTTCTTCAGGTATCCACTAAAGGTAGAACACAGTAATAAAAAATTAAAGTTACGAAAAACTGAGAATTACAGGCAAAAAATGCAATACATAATTGACACAAAAACGTTGTATTTTTCAAGTCGTTCTATCTAACGCGCTAATGTTTGTTGTATGCATGCTTTCAGGTTCTCGTGAGGGCCAGTATTGAATAACTGCAGTATGGCTATCAGGGATGTTATAACTCAAATTGCTTTTGAAATGTTCAGGATTAAGGAGGATTTCCCTGGACTCCATGATTTTCCTTTCAAACTCTTCACTACATAGAAAAATGTTTTCGGGTTTATCCCAGCAAACTGAGTGACTCTGTAGTTTGTCATGAGGGTTATTAGAGAAAAGAACATGACTGGACAGCTCAGATGCATGTGATCTTTTATAGGAGATGTCTCTCTTATGCTCCTCAATACGCAGTTCAACAGATTTGTTAGTCTGTCCAAAATAAGGAATATTACAGTCGCACCATAACTTGTAAACACCTGGATATTTCAGGTTATGATGAATAGGCTTCGGATGGCTTATAAGAGAACGGACTTTAGGGAATGTAGTGAAAAACGTTCTGATGTATTTTTTAAGGGCTTTAGCCAATTTATTGGAGACTGAACTAATGTAAGGTATTGAGATGCTACCTTTAAAATCATTAATTTCCGTAATACGCTGCCTAGGAGGATCCAGAAGAAATTTCGTAATTGTTTTTTCAGAATATCCATTTTGTTTAAAGATAAGGGAAAGTTGTTCAATTTCTTTTTGGAGTTCATCTGGTTCATTTAAAAGAGATCGTGCTCTGTGTCCTAAGGTAGAAATAGTTCCGAGCTTTTGTGATGGAAAGTGATGAGATTGACAGTGCATATATCTGTTAGTATGAGTTGGTTTTCGGTATATAGAGATTTTAAATCTATCAGAGCATCGTGTAAGAATTACATCCAGGAAAGGAAGGCAGTTATTTCGTTCTAGTTCGGCAGTGAATTTTATATTAAGATGCTGGTTGTTAAGATGTTGAAGAAAATCCACGAGAGATGTGTGTCCGTGACTCCATATAATGAAAATGTCGTCAAAATAACGTCTCCAAAGTTTCGGCTTAAATGAGAAGGACGATATGGCTTTCGTTTCAAAATCTTCCAGTAAAATGTTTGCTAGAACTGGGGATAAAGGGTTGCCCATTGCTATGCCTTGGTTTTGTTTGTAAATGGAGTCCCGATATCTGAAGTAGCAAGATTGAGTACAATGCTTTAATAAAACAAATATCTTTTTAGACAATTTGTCCTTAAGTAATGTTAATACCTCTTCAGTAGGGGACGTTAGTAAATAACGAGATAATGTCAAAAATTGCTATGATATAATTTTCACTGATTGAAATATTTTTGATATGAGAAACGAAGTCTGTGGTGTTTTTGATGAACGATGAAAATTTATTGGAGAAACACTTGAGTTATTCTGCAAGATGTTTCGAAAGCTTATAAGTAGGACCATCAATTCCTTCCACAATTGGGCGAAGAGGGGTGTTTTCTTTGTGTATCTTCGGAACTCCATAAATGCGTGGTATAAGAGGGTGAAGAGAACGTAAAGAAAGACGAATATTGTGAGGAAGTTCAAATGTAGTCTTTAACAGATTGTTTGTGCGGTTTTGTAGTTCCCTTATTGGATCATCCTGAAGAAATGAATATGTAATGTTGTCTTCAAGCAATTGAAGCATTTTATGGTAATCTTCAGAATTGAGGACGACTCTGGCATTGCCTTTATCTGCAGGTAAAATAATCATGTTTTTGTTCTTTATAAGATTCTTTAAGGCCTGTCTTTCTGCAGGAGAAAGATTATCTCTTGGAGGTTTAGCATTATTGATAATGAAGATGGATTCAATACGGAGAAGTTTTGCTAACTGATTAGGAATAAGTGAACTGGCTTCTTCTATTTTAGTAAGTAGAGATTCTTTTGGAATAAACTTAGGTGAAGGAATGAAATTTAGACCTTTGCTTAGAACATCTTTTTCAGCAACTTTTAAAAAATGTGACGAATTGTTAACTACAACTTGTCAGGATTAATATAGGCTTTAGTAGGAACAGATGTGTTTTTGTACTCTCTTAAGAGTATCAAACTTCTTGATAAGATTAAGCTTATTATTATTTTGTATCCATGTAGCTTGCGCTTCACTGTTAAAAGATAAAATCATGAAAAGTATCATTATTTATAACCTCTACAAGTTTTTGAGTTAAAGACCTTTTTACGTTGAACAAATGGGCAAGACAACGATTTGTATCTGAGATTCTTTCGCTGAGATGATGATGATGATCATCATCATGCATATCAAGGATTTAGGTTTAGCATTGCCTGTTCCGGCCTTAGAAGTCATCGTTGAATCGTTTAAGAGGACGTCCTGGTTTTCTTTTTCCTATAAGATCTATGAGAAGAACTAACTTTGCTTTACGATAAATTCTTTTAGCGCGTTCTGTTGTAATTGTTTCTTGAAACGATATGAAATTTGGAAAAACTTGATGGAATTTACAACGTTTTATGAAAACCAACTTATTGATTCTCAGTCCTATTTTCTTCAATGTTTTTTATAACTTCTTTTCATGTCAGTATGAGATGCCTTGTCATTTAGGCTGTAGATATATTCTTGAGCTTCTACTCGTTTGTAATGATACATTTTAAAGAATAAATTTTAAATAACTTTAAACCGAGATAAAATATTAAATTTTAATGATAATGATACAACTAGTTTCAGCCTTTTAGAGCCTTCTTCAGGTATCCACTAAAGGTAGAACACATTAATAGAATTTTGAAGTTACAAAAAGCTGAGAATTACAGGCAAAAAATGCAATACATAATTGACACAAAAACGTTGTATTTTTCAAGTCGTTCTATCTAACGCGCTATTGTTTGTTGCATGCGTGCAACAAACAACAAACAATAATAATTAAATAAAAATTTTTATTACTGTGTTCTACCTTTAGTGGATACCTGAAGAAGGCTGTAAAAGGCTGAAACTAGTTGTATCATTATCATTAAAATTTAATATTTTATCTCGGTTTAAAGTCTTTAAACTTTAAAATGCATCATTATAACCGAGTAGAAGCTCAAGAATACATATACTGTATATATATGTATATATATTTTAACATATATATATATACATATATATTTAAAAAAAACTTATTTACATATATTATTAAAACGTTTTAATGACTGATACCGAGAGATAAAGAGATAATATGGTTTATTTGAAAAGATACTACTAGTTTACTAGTTTCGTTGATTTGATCAACTGCTCTTCAGGTATCACAGTCAAAGAAATATATAAAAAAATTACAGAGACTTAAAATTGTATTAACAGAACAAGTACAAAAGACAGTATTGCGTTTGAAAAACAGAATGCGAGCTTGAGTTCCAAATAAACGTAGACTACGCGCTGACACGAGTGCGCCAATACTGAACAGAGGCAACGTGTGCGTCAGAGAGATTAAAGCTTAGGCTGTTATTGATATGGGAAGAATATAAAGAAATTTCTCTAGATTCGACAATCTTACTCTCAAGCTCATCATAGCACACATAGATGTTAAATGTTTGCGTCCAGTTCACAATGTGTTGGCGGCCTTCGTCTGAGTTAACTGAAAAGAGAACGTGGCTAGCGAGAGCGCTGGCTCTAGTCCTGTTATATGAGATGTCGCGACGATGTTCTTTCAAACGTAGAAGGATGGATTTAGCAGTCTGGCCATAGTATGTCTTTCCGCAATCACATAAAATCTTGTACACTCCTGGAAACTGAGTTGGAAGATGTTTCTCTTACTTGGTGAAAGAGAGCTGATGTAAGGCAAAGAGATGAAGGCTCGGGGGGAGGAGGGATCTTCAGAAGTAGTTGAGTGACTGGGGAAAGAAAGTTAGCAATCTTATTAGGATAGAAACCATTATTAATAAAAGTCTTTTTAAGAAAAAGGAGTTCATTTTCAATATCTGCTTCTTCTGTAAGTAAAGATTTGGCTCGGTGTGCTAAGGTGGAAATAATACCAAATTTTTGTGGGAGTTAGTGATGGAAGGAAGCATGAAGGTATCTGTCAGTATGAGTAGGTTTTCTAAAAATTGAGATTTTAATACTCTCAGAACATCTGGTAATCTTCAGGTCTAGAAAAGGGAGGCAGTCATCGGATTCTAGTTCGAAGGTAAAAGAGATTTTTTCATGACACTTGTTTAGGTGGTCTAAAAATAAATTGAGGTTGTTGACACCATCTTCCCAGATGAGGAAAATATCATCTATATTATGTGTGATATTATGTGATTGTGGAAATTCATACTATGGTCAGACTGCTAAATCCATCCTTCTACGTTTGGAAGAACACTGTAGAGATATCTCCTACAACAGGACTAGAGCCAGCGCTCTCTCTAGCCACGTTCTCTTTTCAGTTAACTCAGACGAAGGCCGCCAACACATTGTGAACTGGACGCAAACATTCAACATCTATGTGTGCTATGATGAGCTTGAGAGAAAGATTGTCGAATCTAGAGAAATTTCTTTAGATTCTTCCCATATCAATAACAGGCTAAGTTTAATCTCTCTGACGCACACGTTGCCTCTGTTCAGTATTGGCGCACCCGTGACAGCGCATAGTCTTTTATTTGGAACTCAAGCTCGCATTCTGTTTTTCAAACGTATTTACTGTCTTTTGTACTTTTCTGTTAATACAATTTTAAGTCTGTAATTTTTTTATATATTTCTTTAACTGTGATACCTGAAGAGCAGTTGATCGATTCAACGAAACTAGTAAACTAGTAGTATCTTTTCAAATAAACCATGTCATCTCTTTATCTCTCGGTATTGGGGAGGGTACTGCTGACGATAGCAGTCGAGAGAGAGAGAGAGAGAGAGAGAGAGAGAGAGAGACCAATAGAACAAATTATACAGTTGGCTATTGCTAATGGAGATGGTATATGAGGTGGTACATATCTGCAAATTACCACACTAGATGTAGGTGTATAATTATTACACAGCTATAGTCTGGAAGGATGAAAATTTTTTCGTCAACTAAGGAATAAATACTTGAAAAAGCATATGACAGAGAGGTCAGGAATGCATGTCTACATTGCCTACGACTGCGAATAGTGATCATATTGTGTTGACTTTAGAGGTTGCGAAGCATGTGGAATTTTCAGTTAAAAAGGTGTATGTGGAAATACAGAGCAGATGATTAAAACAATCATCTGCGCTATCAATCTGGGGAGAGATTGACAATCTTGGGAGAGAACCTAAAGCGGTGTGATTGCAAGAGAATTGTCAAAAGAGTATCTGAAGGAAGCAATATCAGAGTGCATACGCAATGTCCGCGGGATGAATCAGGTCGTATTTACATGGATGATTACGACCATTAAGCAAGAGCTATAAAAACGCTGTGGATTGTAAATAAGGAGAAAGGCGATCAGCAAGCTCATGAGTAGTAAGGCTCAGGTAAGCGAGATGGCTAGCATAGTGGTGACAAAGGCAAAATCAGATTATCAGAAGAAATTAGCTGAGTAGACCATAGCAAATTCCAGTTCTATCGTCATGTGGAAGTAAAATGAAAAATAACTACTCTGAAGGATAACTTTGATGATTCCTGATGATAATGAAGTGATAAAACCGCAAAATATTTGAGTTACGGAATGACCAGTTTTCATGGATCTATCGTTCAAGTGAGAATGTTGCTGTAATAGATGAGACAGAGAAAATGAATTTGAAGTGCTTAGGATATTGCAAAATCGCACTGCAAATACTGTTAGATGTAATATCAGCAAAGGATTTGGGGTGGCTTTGTGCTATGCCTTTTAACTTAGACTTAGCTATGGAAAAGTCTCAAAGGAGTAGGAGGAGGGGGGGGGAATTCCGTTTCATAAATGAAGCCATAATACTGCAGTACAAAATTATAGACTAGTCAGTACTATGGGAGTGGTGATAAAAATAATGGAAAACTTCATAAAAGAGACGCAGTAACGGGTAAAGAATCTGAAAAGATGTGATACACCATGGCCGAAGTGAAGAATATAATAAAGTATCGGAGAAGTGCAGTATGGATTTATGAATTAGAGACTCTTTCTTAGTAATTTACGATATCTTATGATAGAATAATGGCTGAGTTCGATAAGGAAAATAGCTGTAGATACTATTTCATTTTGGAAAGACGTTCGGCAAGATACCAGATGGAACTTGGTGATATAGGCACAAGAAAAACTGCTGGCGAGATAATAAAGAGTAGCATATGACGAACAGAATACAAAAAAAAAACAGAGAACGAGAGGTACGCCACAAGGCGTACCGCTAGTTCTTTGTACCAGTGCTATTTGATTTGCATACAAATGATATAGGAAATTATTTCATGGAAACATTTACTTGTTTGATGATGATGCAAAATCGGCTCTAGGAATAGTAATTAAAGCATTTCAGAGAGTTTCCACAATGATTTAAACATGGTGACAATATGAGAAAAAGATAAGGAGTACTTGTTTAATGTGAAAAAGTGTAAAGTTATGCATTTGGACAAAGAGCTGGAAGTTATCATCCTCTTTGTAAGGCCTTCCTACGGCGAAATCTGGATTACTGCTCCCAGGTCTGTTCACTTGGGAATAGAAATTGATGGAGAGTATTTAGAGGCGAATGACAAAGATCACCATGCCTGTGAAGTGGTCCTTATGACTATAGATTCACTATACATTGCAAAAGTTGGTTGATAGGCTGAAAAAAGGGATATAATATAAACATAAATTACAAAATGAGATTGATGAAGAGGACATATTTCATCGCTCGGCTGCAAGGATAGAATAAAAAAAGTCATTCCCTGGAAATTAAGTAAGGATGTGTTTATCAAGAGAGTGTGAGGACTGCATTTTCGGCTTGAAGAATGAATCGGTGGAACGGGTTGCGAGAGTCAGCTCTGAGTGCTTCTCAGTCAGTCAATTCAGGGAGGGTTGTGATAGGTTTGGTATGGATAGTTTGGGTCTCCCGCAATGAATCTTCGGACTTCATGGCTGTACCTGTGCATCAATAATAACAATGTTTCTTATAAAAGGATGATTTTTGATTGTTACTAAAATTATGTTTTGTTGGGATTCTACAGCTTAACTCTAATTAGAATTCTCTATCTATCCTCTCCTTTCCATCCGTCCGTTAGGATCGGTTGAGCCTTAACCCCTGCTAACGAGAGGCTTACGACGAGCTAATGCCGGTTCTTCCCTCCTCTGCTGCATCCTCTAAGTGCAGTATTCATGACTATAATCCGTGTGTGTTCACGGGGCCGGTTTGACTATTCTGGGGGACGAAAAACCCGAGTTTCCGGTTGAAAAAACCCCTACCTCCGTATGAGACCTGCTAACTCACTTTTCGTTGAAAGAGACCAGATAAAGGTTCCTCACGTCACTAACGGGAATCGAACCCAGGTCTTTCCGACCAAACGGCTTCGTCTGTATCGACTGAGCTAAGCTATGGAGGCTCATGATTGGAATGACCATGAATTTGCTATGGTAAGCAGTACACGTCACTTGTACAAATTAAAGAATATGCATCTGTACCTATGTAGCTCTTCCCCTCATAAACAGACGGCTGTGAAAAGAGAAAAACTGCTGCTTCATTTTCTTCTTTTTTATCGGAATAATTCTGACAGAGTGCTTCTTTCCAAAAGAACTGTATAGCATCTTCGAGAGAAGAATGTATGTGTGGTGCTATTAAAAAATATAAAGACTAATTTTAGATTTTTAGTAAATGTGATGGGTGAAACAATAATAACTAGCCAAGTTATCATTTAAGTAAACGGGTCGTATGTGATCTTTCAGAAAATGAAACAATGCATTAGGCTTCAACAATTAATTTTCTTTTCTCGAAAACAGTGTTATGGCATAAAGAAAAGATAATACATGCTAAATTAATGAACAAAATGGGCAGTACTGCAAATTAAACTGGTTTTGAAGTAAAATGGTAAGAAATTATCCCAAAATAAATAACCCGTTAGGATAAATGATCTAGTAAATCACATTTTTCTGTCAGAATGTTATTAACCAGAAGTGGGTAGTATACTGACAACGGGGACAATTCTAATGCACTCTGCCAGTTCTACGTGATCAACATAAGCAACTCAGATTAGTAATAATGTACTAGCTCAAGCTAACTAAAGAGACTACATGCTCGTGTTCCATCGATACAGTACATTTCTTTGTAAATTTTCATTCCAATGTTGTTGAGGAAATCTTGAAAAACTTTTCGGGATGGTGACATGAATATAATTTTAAATAACAGTTTCATATATGTAAGACAAAACTAAATATAATTTAGGGATAAAGCCGAAGAACCGATAATATTTAAATTCTAAATACAAGAGAGAGTCATAATTGAAAGAGATCCTATACAAAGGATCTAATACTATTGGTATTAGATCATTTGTATAGGTGCTAATACTATTGAAAAGTTGAGGATTCATAATGCTTGCCACCCACGTATTTTTGGCCTTCCAAAAAATACAAATCTGGTTATTTATTACGTCTAATACTTGATTGAATAGGATCGCCTACTTATTGTTTGGCAAAATATCTTTCAAGACAGAAACTTTACTGGAAATTCATCTCTTGTATCAAAAACAGTTTCAACTTCGAACAAAAAATTAAAGATCTTTATCATCGCGACTCAGAAATCATTGTTTCATTTCATGTAGTATCGCAGTTTACAAATGTACTACTTCAAGAAACACTATAGCTTTTGCAAGTAGATTTCCCTGATGACATCATCACTTTATTCAAGTTTATCATCAATGCTGGTTATATTACTTGGCGTTATAAATTATTTCAGCAGATCGACGGTACTGTTATGGGTATACCTATATCATCTGCTCTGGCTGATTATTTGATGGAGCATTTAGAGGATCGGATTTCTAATTTCTCCTCAATCTCGCCTTTGACTAGGTATTGTGGATGATGTCTTTGTAATCTGGTCTCACTCTGAAACAGAACTATTTTGATTTCTGGATGAACTCTTTATATGCTCGCATCAAGTTTCACTAATGAACATGAATCTAACAACAGTCTCCTCTTTTTGGATAATTTAATACATCCTAACTCTGCTGTTGATACTGAATTTTCTGTTTACAGAATGACTACCTTTACAGAGAGAGATATACCCATGTATTTTTTTTGCATCATCATCGCTCACAGAAATAGGTATTATCAAACACCTTGTACATTGAGCACGCACATTTTGTTATACTGAGTCTCGTCTATTAGAAGAAGTAAAACTTACTCTTTTACTTAATGGATACACCTAGACGACATTGATACAGAAACTATTTGATAATTATCGTCCGTCTCTCAGATGATGACTGATGTTAAGAGGATCAGCATACCCTACTTTAAAGGAATATCTGAACAGATAGCAAGGACTCTTCGCAGATATAAATTGTATACCCTTCAAACGAGCTCGGAAGTTGTCATCTTTCTTAATACCTACTAAAGATACATTATCACCTTTATCATTGTTTGGTGTTTAACAAATACCCTGTTTTGTCATCTTTGGCCATTCTGCTACTATTAGAATCCAAGGACATCAAGATTATAATAAGATTTTTGGATTCTGAATGTTAAGGCCTTGTTTCTCATGCCATCGACACTAGACACAGAGTTCACTGAAGCTATACAAGATGCTACATTACAGTAGATCATCTATTTTTTGAATCATGTGAAGGATTACTCCACTGTCCTAATTTTAATCTGGCAGACTGTATGCCTATCTCCAAGTTTTAGGAAGTGATTGCTTTTAATTGTTTATAATTTTAATTAATTAATCAGTTAATTAATTATGCCACTATTCCCACGTCTCTGAACTCTCTATAATACTGTTTCCTCCTACTATTCAGCTACGACCGAAACACGTGATATTATGCGCATATTATATTACTCGTTCTTGTATTCAGAATTTAATACATGAACGAGTATATTAATGTTTAATATTTTAGCTAATTCCGCTGCCTTCTCCTAAAAGAAGCTCATGACATTTTGAGCGAGATTTATAGGAGTAATAAATTATATTTTTTCCTTTTCTTTTACAAGCGTGTGAAGCAGTTATTCAAAAATTATATTATAATGAAATGTAAAATGTAGGAATATTTTTGACTATTTTGATCTATTATCTGGTTTTTTACCTTTTGCAGTGATTCTTTTTTTAACAGTGCAAATTTCTGTTTTCTCTGTTGAAAAATTTGCTCCGATCGAGTAGGATGTCATGTTCATGTTAAAGCCTCTAAAATATATCATTGATAATCTTCTTCAGTTCCTTCAAAACGTTTTGAAGAATTGAAGATGTAAAAACATTCTTTTTCAACACTGCCATATTTCTTTCTGCAAATACATAGGGAAATATGTTTGATAACTAATTTGAAATTTGTATAGTACGGAACTGAACTGTTAAAAGGATTTGACACGATAACATTAAATGTAGGTTTAACAACTCTTTCGGTTTTTCGGAAATTCCCTTACTTAGAACCATCTTCAATACTGAGAACTGCAACTACTATTTAGACACTGATAGAATGGAGGATCGTATTTAAAAATTCAAAAAAAAATTACTGCGTCGTGGAAGAATAGTCTGTTTGTTTTGTCTTTAACTTCCATGAAGTTGTAAAGGAAACACTGTTTTTGATCATCTTGACCCCTTCGTTAAGTTTAGATTTGAATTGTTTAAAAGTAAAGCCATTAAAGGGAAACATTACAGAACTTTTAGAGTGCCTGCGGATAAACTTTCTTTTCCCCTGATAATATATTAGCATTTTGATAAAGAGATGAACAGTTCTTCATGTGATTTTAGTTACTCTGGTTGAGAAAAAGTGTATTATTATTATTATTCTCTTCTGGCTTGAATTCTTTCATTGTAACTACTCGAAATCTGGACTAGGCAATTCTATATGAGGCATTTTAGGTCTTGCTGTAAACTCTACGGGAACTATTTTCAGGTTGCAAACAGGACTACTAATTTTTTGTAATTCTATCCGCTTGTCAGCTTAATTATATCACTGTTTCCTCCTACTATTCAGCTTCGACCGAAACACCCAAGCAATACCTCTAAGCATTCCTTGAGCGAAAGGAATGCTTAGAGGTATTGCTTAGAACCGGTTTCAGTCCTAGTGAAAATTTCGTTGAACAGTAAAGAATTAAATATAGATAAAATCCACGTTTATTTCTTAAAATAAACGTGAATTTCTTTGTTTGTTTGTTTATATACATTTCGTAAAACATTCATAATAATGAATGAATAATATAAATATTATTCAAATGTAATTAATGAAAGAATGAATAATATAAATATTTCTTTCATTTTCTTTCTAGTTTCCTTCTAGACTTACTGCATATTCAACCTACGAGGATGCACTGCGTTATGGACATACAAGAGAAGATACGCTAGTTCACTGTTGGAGTCCGTTTGTTAATATCACAGACTGCAAGTAAGTGACTTTACCCTCTGAATAAGAGCACAGAATATTTTCTAAACAAACAAAGATAAAGGAAATGAATTTTGTAAACTATTTTGAAAACAGCTCTGCTGTTTTCAAAATGGCAGAGCTGTTTTAAAAATCGTGCACGTGACCTGACGAATGTAATAAGGTTGGCCTAGTTCAGTGATGCCGAACCTATGACACGCGTGTCAGCACTGACACACTTGAGGGTTTCAGGTGACACACCCTGGATGTTGAGAGATATTCTTCTGGTTCCCATCTGCCATACGGCCGCGGGAGGGTAGCTAAATGCTACCATTCTAGGGAGAGATGATTATGAGCAAGGTGGTTTCCCGTTGCCTTCCTTGTGAGAGATATTGGTATTCTGATGAAAAAACTGCGATAAATCGTGTAAGATAGCTCTCAGTTAAGGCGAAGGTAGGTTTCGGTTCATTGAAGGAATTATATTTTATAGTTAGCCTATTTCTGTTTTATTTTGTAACTAGCCTATAAACAACGAGCGTTTTAAGTTTACGTTTTCTTTCTTAATCATTATAATTTCTGCATAGTCATATGATATTATAACAACTTATAAAAAATATTATCAATATTATACGATACAAAATTATAAATACGATACGTGCTTTATATATTATAATAAAAAAGGTTAAAAAAATTATTATTAAAATATAAAAAAAAATCAGCTACGCCTGTTTGTTCCCGTTTAGGGAGTAGGCGGGGTCGTTTACCCTATATAACGTTTGGAGACTGAGTAGGCAGTTCAATCTCCACTGGTAGCCAATCAGAGAGAGATAGCTGGCCCAAGGCTATCACTGATTCATCGGTACGCAGTGAAGAAGGCGACAAGCTAGGCCGCCATCTTGTGGTCCCTAACCCTAACACAATATTTTTAATGTCTGAAAATAGTGTGTGTTCGACGGTCGATTTTCTTGAGTTTACGGGACGAAAAATCCGCTAGCCCGTGCCAGAGATCGACTAACTCGGGATTATTATTAAATAATAATTCCGAGTTAGTCGATAATAAAAAGAGAATAATAAAAAATAATATTATTAAAATATTATTATTAAAATAATATTATTAATATTATTATTAGTAGTAGTAGTAGTAAAAACATTATTATTATTATTTGATGTTTAGTGATCTATATATTAATTTTGGATTCTCTTTCGTATTTTAGAGAACATATAACTGATCGAATATTTACAACAAAGTTTGTTGGCCAAAGAAAGTGCCAAACCTTATTTTCTAAATTAGAAGATCCAACCAAAGAACAAGCGTTTGTTGAATTTTCAGGAGGTAGGTGACTCTGCACGCAAAACATACATTGTTTTTCGTAATTTGGTACACTTTAGTGGCACAGATGACGTATTAACACCACCTTGTATGCTATATTATTTTTTTGGTTGTATTCCTTATACGCATATTTAAGAGGCTATTCAATCCTGAAGTTCATTATATACCACGACTTCTGTGATTTCACAGCTTTTTTTTCCATTTTTCTTTAACATTTTTTTTTCTAAGCTTGCACATCTGTCATAAGCATCTGTATGAAATTGCAAGTCATTCTATCAAGCAGTTTGTTTTATACAGCTGTCTAAAACAAAAGTGTTGTCTGTATCCCTTGAAATGGATAAAATTGAGTATCGTGCGATTATAAAATTCTTTGTAAAAGAACGTATAACGCCAAAAGAAATTCATTCCAAGTCATAGAAGTTTGTGGGCACTCTTCTCCTTCGTTTTGCACAATGAAGAAATGGGCTACCGAGTTTAAACTTGGCGGTACCAGCCTTGAAGTTGATCCACGTGAAGGATGTCCAAAAAGTGTAACAACAGCAGAAATCATTGATCAGGTGCACGATATGGTGTTGGATGACCAGCGAATCAAAGTGCGTGAAATTGCTGAAAGTATAGGTATTTCAGAAGAACGCGTAGGATATATTTTGCATGAAGAATTGCATATGAAAAAACTTTGCGCAGGATGGGTTCCGCGCTTCCTCACAGCAGATCAAAAACGCTCGTACGACGCAATTTCGTGCGTCGATTTATTAATAACATGGATGAGACTTGGATTCACCTTAACACATCAAAATCCCAACAGCAGCCAAAACAGTGGACAAAACCCGGTTGTTCAACGACAAAGTCGGTTCCATCAGTAGAGGTCATGGCATAGCTGTTTTGGGATGCTAAATGCATTTTGTTTATTAATTATCTTGAAAAGGGTAAAACAATAACCGGGGAATATTATTCCGATCTTTTAACCAAACTAAACGAAAACATTCATGAGAAAAGACCCGGTTTGCAGAAGAAAAAAATCATCTTTCATCAGGACAATGCATCTGCCGCAAAGGTGTTTTGGCAATGGGAAAATTAAGGGATCTGCATTATGAATTGTTTTTATATCCACCCTATTCTCCAGATTTGGCTCTCTCTGAATTCCATCTCTTCCCAAAAACTAAAACTCTCACTCGCTGATCAGCGCTTTTCTTCGAATCAAGAGGTGATCGCAGCTATAGAAGGGTATTTTGCAGATCTTACTGAGAACCACTACAGGAACGGAATAATGGCGCTGGAGCATCGCTGGAATAAATGTATTTGTCCTAAGGGAGATTATGTTGAAAAATAAAAATAATTTTGAAATTTTAAAATCGTTTTTTCATTGTTAGGCCGAGAACGTTTCAGTCCACCCTCCTAAAATGTTATTTATGATCTCTATTGATATTAATTTTAATTAATATTATCGTAACTTCGTGTTGTCATCATTATGCTGACCAGCGAAGTTTAACTTTTTCTTTATATTCTTCTAACATAAACTCAGCAATGTGAGCAAAACGATCCATAAACTCATACATCGTTCTTAAAACAATAATAGTAACGGTTAAAATACGAGATGGTCGAATTTTCCACTTGAATTCGTATTCATGTATCATCTCAATCTTTGGCAGAATGCATTCAACTTCTTTCTAAGAATGGGAATAAGTGGAAACTGATGCCTACAGATTTCCAAAAGTCCAGCTGAAAAGAGATGGAATGGTCTTGCATGGTTTGAAGTAATCACAATCAAGGGCTATAGAGGCTATGTTCATGATCACAATTACGAGCTATGATCACGGCCCTTATTTTATAATTCGTCATTCCCACTAAAAGGCACTCTCATCACGAGAAATCCCGTACTAATGAGAGAAGTGCATCATGTACTATTCATTCGAAGTTGCTGATCGACATGGGCAAGGGATGTGATTTGATGGCCTTCGAAGAAAATATGGAGTTGTAAGGTATTTGTTGAATAGTGGAAGTATTCAGAAAACTGTCAATACTGCAAACTGTTCTCAGAGCGCTCTGGTTAAGATGTTCCAGGAGCGAAAGGATACTCTGAAGAACAATAGTGGGCATCCAGGTCACCTGTCTGTTGAATGAAATTTGTCCACCCTTGTGAAAGCTCGTATACGTAGACGAAACAACTTTGAAAGGGCTGATGGAATTTAAGCAAGACACGAATCGTGGCGTTCCCATTCACTGCCCAGTTACTTTCCTCTTCCTCCGTAGGGACTTTTCAATTAGATCCCATTAATTCACCGACAACTATACAGGGAATAGGAGAAAAATCATTTCAATATCATCGTCCAGAAAGAAAAAAAAACAGGCAGCAAATGGCAGCCTTATTATGGAGGCTGTTTTTCCTGAGAATATCTTGAAGTCCCTGGTACCGTTGCCTGCGCCGCTGAAGTGGTTCGACAACGATGACAGCGAATTTCAAGTGTCACAATTACAGCCAAATTCGCCGATTGGCAATCTATAGAACATCATATATTAGTTCACATTTATCTAAAGATTCCTCACTTGAATACATCTCTCCAAAAGGCTGTCAGATCTGCGGGAAACTACATGACGTGTTAGAACATGCCTCCTGTAACGTTAAAAGGTCCAAAAAAATCATGAGACGCTGGATAGTAGCTTTCCGGCAGCAAGAGTTGGGCATTGATATTCTGACTGAATAGTGTATGTCTTTATTATATACAGAGAGATAAATGGGCAACCATCGTTTCTGCAGAACGTAATCTATATATGGTCTCCTAAAAAGCAGATGTAGATTAAATATTTCAAAAAAGAAAGAAACAAACAAAAAACGAAAACTTAATTACATATAAAATTAATTAAACAACTGTAATTTACATTGATGTGCCTATTTAGCTTCGTGATAAATTCCGTGATTTAGATTAGCAGAAGAAAGGTCGTTATAGGTTCATCCTGTAACTTAATTTTTTTCTTTCTCCTTCTTCTTCCATGAGTCACTGACTAGCGTTTTCTAGGCCTATTTATTAGCACGTTCTCGAGTTAGTCGATCTTTGATGCAGGAAAATAGCAGTTTATCTACTAGAAACTCGAGTTTGTTAATTGAAAAACATGGAGTGCACAATACAAGTGATTTTACACATTATTAACAGTTAGGATTAGGAACATGAAATTGGGACAGTGTTTTCATATTATTATCACAATTACCTTGATTACCTTGATGGACCTGTAGTTTCAGTCAGGATTTCTCCATGACTGCAGGAGGTAAAGAGTCCAGCTATTCCTGTCTTGGGCTTTTCTTCTCTATTTTCTTCCAACTTTCTTAATCATTGGGTCTTCCCACCTTAAGGCTGGTCTTCCAGGTTTTCTTTTGGTATCTCTCGGATACCAGTTCGTAACTCTGACTGTCCATCTGTTGTCTCTCATTCTGGCGAGATGTCCTGCCCATCTTCTTTTGCTGTTGGATTGTTTTTATTATATCTGTGAGTCCAGACTTCTTCCTGATTTCTGTGTGTCTTACGTGGTCTATTTTGTTTATATTGCATATTCTTCTTTCTATTGCACGTTGAGTTGTTATTAAGCTTTCTTCTTCTTTTAAAGTTGTGTTCCATGTTTAACTGCCATAAGTTAATGCTGGTAAGATGTGGCTATTCAAAAGATGGACTCTTATGTCTATATCTATGTTTTGGTTGGTAATTGTTGATTTTATTTTGTTGAAGGCTATCCAAGCAGCTCTTTTTCTCCTTGCTGTTTCATTTGATATATCATTATTCATTTTTATGGACTGGCCCGAGGTAGATGTATTTTTCAACTTTTTCGATGGTGTGAGATTCTAGAGTGATTGTATGATCTTTACAGTATTTGTTTTTCATCCATCTTGTTTTGTCAAGGTGAATTTCCAATCCAATTTTTTGGCAGTTTTGGCTTATGTTATTCAGCATTGATTCTAGGAGTTTGGGTAAGTGAGATATTAATACCACATCATCGGTGAATAATAGGATATTTAATATTTCACTATCAATGTTTATTCCATCTTTAATGTCAATTTTTCGAATGATGCTGTCCAGAGTAGATGTGAAGAGATTAGGTGATAAGACATCACCCTGACGTACTCCTCTACTTATGTTAATTTTAATCACGTGATTGAAAAGGGTGGTATTGGTTGTGCTTTATTTGTAGATATCTTTTATGAGTTGGATGTATGCTTTTTCTACGCCTTGTTCTATTAAAGCTTGGAATACTGCGTTATGCTCAACAGTGTCAAATGCCTTTTTAAAATCTATAAAAAGAAGACAAAGTGGGATCTGGTATTCTCTGCATCTTTCTGTTAGCTGAGTAATAGTTTGAATGTGATCTATTGTTGAAAAGCCTTTTTTGAAACCAGCCTGTTCTTTTCAGCTATTTTCATTGATGGAGGTTTGTATTCGGTTTAGGATGATTCTGGCGAATATTTTATATGTGTGTGCTAATAGACAGATAGGTCTATAGTTACTGATGTCTTCTTTATTACCTTTTTCATGCAGAATTATGGTCTTTGATGTTTTCCATTCAGTAGGTATTTTCCTTAATTGTATATATCGGGTAAACCTTTCTGCTAGAGCTTTAAAGAGTATTTGTCCACCCATTTTAATTCATCAGATTTTATACCGTCAATTCCTGGTGATCGGTCAATTTTCATATGGTGGATAGCCATTTTTATTTCTTCAAGTAGGACAGATGGTATCTCCAGATTTTCCAAATTTTCGTCTGGTACTGGAGCTGTGATTACTTGTTTAGATGAGTAAAGGTTCTCATAAAACGATTTTACTATTTTTTCCATTTCACCTCTGTTTGTGTGTCTGTTTCCTTGATTGTCTATGAAGGCTGATGGTAGTGGTTGCTTTAGATTTATTTCTTTTTCTACTTTTTTTAGGCTACTGCGGAACCTAGCTGCTTCTGCCAATTTTGTTGTTCTATATATATTATAGTCGTCTTTGATATTCGGCCTCAGTTGTTTACAAATAATTTTATATTCTAGACGATCTTTTCCTGTATCTTTCAGTATGCTTCTTTTCTTCAACAGTTCTATTGTTCTTGCTGATAGGCGTTTCCTGGTCTTAGGAGGAAGTTCATATGAGGTTTTTTCTTTGCAGTTCGTTAATTTATTGTTAAAGTTTGTTAAATCTTCGTCGATGCCATTTTTTAATTTCAGTCGGTTTCTTCCACCTTTTTTTCTAAATTCTTCTGAGTTTATCTGTTTTGAGCGTTTTTTATGGTTGGACTGTGCTGGTATGCGTTCTTCATTTTTTTTATGTATTTTGAGAGTGACTCTTATTGGACGGTGGTCTGAATGAATGTCGCAATAAGTTTTCCCAATGACTTCGACATTTTTTATTATTCTTTTGCAATCTGTTAGGATGAAATCAATTTCATTTCTTGTCTATCCATTTGGATATTGCCAAGTCCATCTTTTTCCAGTTCTCTTTTTAAAGAAACTATTCATAATGTACAGCTTTTCTGCTTCTACAAATTCTGCCAGGAGTTCACCTCGTTCATTTCATGCCCCTTTCCCCCACGGTCCAATGTATGTTTCTTCAATAAATCCTGTACCAATCTTTGCGTTGAAATCTCTACACACTATTGTGTGTGTTGTTTTTTTCAGTAATGTTTCTCGTAGGTGTTCATAGAAATTTTCTATTTCTTCTTTGTCAGCTGTTGAGGTGAGTGCGTAGGCTACTATTATTTTTATTGTTATGGATTCTCCAATTTTAATATTAGTGTTCCTAGTCGTTCAGAATGGGTACAAGAAATAATACCTTAGTTAGCTTTTCATTTATGATGAAGCCAACTCCTCCAGCCCTTGTAGTGTTATCTGAGGCTCCCAGGAAAATTTGGTTGCCATTGTTCCATTTTGCTCTTAATTCAGAGCTTCTTCGGGTTTCACAGATAGCAAGGACATCAAACCTTACATTTTGCAGTTCTTGAAGCAGGAAATCAATATGGGAGTCAAAAGACAGAGTTCTAGTGTTGAAGGAACCAATAAATAGGGTCGAATTTCCATATGGTGATCTACCTTCCTCTGCGGGATTCTTAGCACGCCCTGCTCTTGCAGATTTCTCACCACCACCTTGGTGGAATTGCAAAGAGCCGCGCAGGACTGGGGGCCTTTTTCTTCTTCTACTTGCTGGCATCTTTATAGTGGTCTACAGCACTTCTGACCATGGTTCTGAAGTGCGCCTTTGGTCCACGGCTCATTATTCATTATTTGGAGCTGCCCGTTTGAGCTTCCCTCATCCGCCACCCGAGGGACGCGTTTGGTAGGGGTGAGGTCCCCTCCCCAAAAGATTTGTACATTTGTAGACTAATTATCACAATTACTCTACAAAAAAAGGGTTTATAATTTTAACCGCTTTTGCAACTAATTTCTGAACGAACGACTAGGCGAAATAGTAATGATTGTTTATCCTTTGCAACCCCTATTTACCCACAGGCAACTGAGCACAAGTGTAGATATAATTTCATCGGCGTAAAGAATGAGAGAGAGAGAGAGATAGAGCTACAAGCATCTGTTACCGTGCTCCCACGCCATAGTTCTACAGGTATTATGCAATTTTTGAGATCCTGTGAGTTCTACTGTTGATTTGCTTAAATTTTGAGATTAACAAGTTGAGTTTCGGTAGAAAAATTCTACTTGATTGTATCAAAGATCGACTATCTCGCAAACCAGCTGATAAAATGTTCTAAATAGGCTCTGAGTATAATTCAATCTATAATAGACTTCCTTCGGGCTTCCTAGCTCTATGGTACGAAATGAGATTTCAACAAGCATACACACGCAGCTCAAATGCTAAAATTATTAAAGACATTTAAAATATGAAACTGATGTTACTAAAACAAATCTGTTACATTCATAATAAAATAAGCAATATTTTAAAGTACATTCTAGTAATTCTTAATTTACTCATTTCAGTGATTGAAGAATTCCTTACATTAAACTTCGCATTCCAGGGTGATCAATATTCCCATCCAAAGATGAAGCCTAGTGGAACACTTGAAATTCATTCGCCATTTTCTGTCCCTGAAATTAAATTTGATCATATTATTGAACCCGATAAAGTTTACACAATTACCATAACAGCTGTAAGTAACAACTGTTTATTTAAAAATAAAAACTGAATTAGTAAAATAAGGTCGACAGTTTGAAGTAATTAAAACTATATATAGCTTATAATATATTAAATTATATATTAAATGTAATTAATAAATGTATATTTAATTAATTAATTATGTATTAAATTTAATTAAGCTTATTACAATTGCTTTAAAATGAATAAAGCAGTATATATATATATATATATATATATATATATATATATACATATATATAGTTTGGCAATACCACTATTTTATTATTATGCTTTTTTAAATATAATTTAATGTTTCTTTAGGCAAAAACAACACTTCTTCCTCCCCCATATCAGACGAACTGCACTGATTATGTTTCTCGGTGGCTAGCGAATGGGGGCTCAGGACCTTTGACGTTTGAAGTAATTTTCATCTCGATCAAATTTTCCCCAATAATGGTATAGTGGAAACCATGTATTGTTTGTACCGTTAATGTGTTTAGAATAAAAAGGAGACTGAATAATGCTAATTCTTTGGCGTAATTTATAGCTGGTACTAATTTGGGAAGAGCTTGCTAGCTAATATAAGGCATGTTAAAAAAAAAAAGAACCGAACTATTCCAATAAAGACTTTACTGCTCATTTAACAACATTTTGAGTACTATCCCCACTTCAACGTCGTCGTCCCCCTCTACTGCCGATACACCGTTCCCGACGATTCTTCCATTGTTGAAATGCTTCCTGGAATGCACTTTCTGTGATGGAATGAAGTTCTCTTATCACATTTTCCTGAATCTCCTCTTTGTTTTGAAACGATGTCCTTTCAAAGTAGTTTTCAGTTTGCAAAACAGAAAAAAGTCTCTGCTGAGGATAAGCGAAGAATAGTCTGTATGGTGCCCAACGGTTGTTTCATGTTTTGCCATTCACATTGTCGTTTTGCAACATCCAACTCTGGTTTTTCTTTTTCATCAATTCAGGTTTCTCAGTTTTCCCAGTTTTCCCAGCATTCAGCAAACGCTCTAAACTTTATTGGCAACTCTTTGTTCACCACCTGATTTGGTGGTATAAATTCGTAATGGATAATGCCTTTTTAATCAAAAAACACAACCAACATCACCTAGACCTTTCACCGACTCATTCGTGCTTTGGTAGAGAAGACCGTTTCCCCACCCACTTGGAATGCCTGCACCTTGGTTTCGACAACATAGCCATAAACTTACGTCTCAGTGTTTACCAAGTTTACTGCAAAATTTCACACACACACACACACACACACACACACACACACACACACACACACACACACACACACACACACACACACACACACACGCACGCACGCACGCACGCACGCACGCACGCACGCACGCACGCACACACACGCGCACACACACGCACACACGCACACACACGTTGTTCTTTAAGCTCTTTCATCACTTTGACACTAATCCAACGAACAGTTTGTGCACGTGCTCACTTCAACGGATGTAACTCGACGATTAATGCTCGTAGTAAAACGAAGCAAACTTGCTGCTAGGTGTTCTCAGTAGCCGAAGCGCGCTCCCTGTGCCTGTTGCCGCGCTATTGGAAAGTTTGGTCTTTTTTGTTTTTTTAACGCGCCTGTGTGTGTGTGTGTGTGTGTGTGTGTGTGTGTGTGTGTGTGTGTGTGTGTGTGTGTGTGTGTGTGTGTGTGTGTGTGTGTGTGTGTGTGTGTGTGTGTGTGTGTGTGTGTGTGATTATATATATATAATCATCAGTTATATTGACTCGGTGAGTAGATATGTCCATGTTTTTTTGACTGACTGAAACCTAGAAACAACAAGTTAATTTAATGAAGCACACAACATGTTTCGTCAAAAATGATTTCTTCTTCAGGTGTGGTAACACTTAAAGCAAATGAAAAAAACCATAAAAACACTGTGTCATTATAATAACAGACTTGTAAACTGAAGTTAAGTTTAAATTGTCGTTATAGTCCGTGCTGTAGTTCTATTGTTGTTCATATACAAGCTTGTGAGTTCACGCTTACGCCAGCATCTAATGGCAGAACTATACGAGTAATGTCGACTATAACTAAGGTTTCTGTTGATGTGAGAATAGTCGAAAATAATTACTTTGGATTCAGCTATGCGACGGTCCAGTTCATCGTGACAAATATGAACTTTTGATGTTGCATTTCAATCTATTTCGTGTTGGCTGCCTTCATCGTTTGTGTTCACTGAGAATAAGACGTGACTTCTTGGAGGATTTCGAGGAAAAAGCCATCTCTAAAGCAACATTAAAACCTAGAACATGGCTCCGCTATGTGGACGACATATTCTTTATTTAGGAGTATGGTATGTGGAGAATTTTTACATCTTTCTAAATCATTTAAACAACTTCCACCAAGACATGAAATTTGCTGTCGAGTTTGAAGACAATGGTTCCCTTTCATTTTTAGACATGAAACATATTAAGATGTCTGATTCTTTAAAAATCTCAATCTTCAGGAAATCAACACACACAGATAGATACCTACATGCATCTTCACATCACTATCCTGCACAAACGTTAGGCATCATTTCCACATTGGCTCACCGTGCACGCTCAGCATTGTCCGATGAAGAACTAAAAAATGATCTAAAATGTCCAGAAAGAATTTTCTTTAATAATGGATACTCTTCCAAAAATATCAAGAGGAAACTATACCAGCGCCCTCGAAACAGCACAGTGATTCTTAACAACCCTAAGGGTTATATTTCTTTACCTTACATCAGTTCGCTCTCCCGGAAACTAGGGAGAATTTTGAAAAAAATTAATATAAAAACGTGTGTTTCAGCTCTTCCAAAACTAAGGTCAGTTCCAAGCCACCCAAAAGAAGATCATGACCATCTTCAGTTCCCCGGTGTATATAAAATAATATTTGATGGTGGGAGACTATATTATGGCTAGACTGAGAAGTCAATCCTCCTACGGCTAGAGGAGCACCAGAGAGACATTTCATACAATAAAGAGCAAGCGCACTCTCAAGTGATGTCTTATTCTCAGTGAACACAAACGATGAAGGCCACCAACACGAAATTGATTGGAATGCAACATCAAACGTTTATATTTGTCACGATGAAGTGGAACGTCGCATAGCTGAATCCAAAGAAATTATCTTAGACTATAACTAAGGTTGCTGTTGAGCAACCTTAGTTATAGTCTACCTGACGCGCATAGTTCTGCCATTAGATAGTGGCTTACGCGTGAAATCACACGCTCGCATATGAATAACAATAAATCGGACTATAACTACAATTCCAACTTAAATTCAGTTTAAAAGTTTGTTATTATAATGGCATAGAGTTTTTATGGGTTTTTTTTCATTTTCTTTAAGTGTTCCTACACCTGAATATATATATATATATATATATATATATATATATATATATATATATATATATATATATATATATATATATATATATATATATATATATATATATATATATATATATATATATATATATATATATATATATATATATATAATATAGTATCTGTCTTATTTCACAGGGATGCTATCATACTTGTGTGATTAACACTTCACTAAGTAATTGCCGCCAGAAGTGCATAGCAGAACCTTCTCTTTATCCTTATACGGATAAGCCATGTTACAGTGGTAAGATTAAATAGCAAATAACTACTATTGTTTAATAAATTTAACTGATAATTTACGCAATTTATTTGACTATAAAGAATGATTTAAGTTTTGGTGCGTTTGCTTGTTTTAAATTAAAATTGAAAGTATATCAGTTTGTAACTAAGAGCCTAGGATACGTTAAAGTGAGTTAGTTTTTCAACAAGATAGGTTTTCCGAATCACTTAGCAGAAATAAGGCAGTTTTGTAACTCTATTGAGAAAGAGTTTGATGTATAACACTTATTATGATTATATTCTGTTTAATCAACTGATTTTTTCAAAGGTCTTTATTCCTTCCCGTTTCACTAATTTCAATAGGAACTCTACTGCTGGACTAAACTAACAGAACAAAATACAAACAAGCAAAATGTTTTACATTTTGTTTCTAACAGTATACCCAATTATTTGATATGAAGGTATTGTGGCCTGCAAACTTTGAGTGTCCAATTGAGATTGATTCACCACTCACAGGTCTATACAAAATGCAAATTATCCACTCCTAAAAAAAAAAAATAAATAAATAAAGTTTTGACCACATCACTTAATTCCCGATGGTTCAATTAGTGGGTTAGCCACATTTACAGCAACATCAGGATATCAAGTCATCATCGTTCAGATGATTCTTTGACATAGGGAGCCATCGGACGATTTCAAACCAGTCAGACAAAGAACTCATAATACGCAAGCGGTGGACTAATATCTTGAAACCGAAGAAATCCAACGATTGCCGTGAGCAACACATTCACCGTGCTAAAATACCATCGAAAATGTGCGGCCAACCTTTGTGCATCGCATTTCACTCTGACAGCCTCCTCCTCGGTCACACGGTGAACTAAATTCTGTTCTTGTGGGAGAATGCGATTTGTTGCTGCAGAATGTTTTAGACACCCTCACATCGAGCATGGTCCTTCACTCACATGCATCTTTTATCAGTTAGAGGAGATCATAAAGCTGTACTCATTTTATGTGACTATATTTTACAGAATATTACGAGTATGTTGAATTTTGTAATGTGATCTTTGTAGTATATCTTATACACCCTCTGTAATGTCTCTTATACTTCTCCGAAGTTTCTCCCCATCACCTCATTTCATTGTTATTTTATTTTACACTACCATACTGCTTTATTGTATGGTAGTGTAAAATACTGGATAAAATACATTACATTTGTTGTTAATTTTGTAAAGCAGTGTATGATGCATCAGTATCTATGAAAATCACTTATCAGTAGAAAAATAGCATTCCCATCAGAAACAGACATGATACATAAGTAACGACGATTCCCATTAGTTACAGTAACATGGATCCAAATCTCGTGTAGAATGAGAAACATTTATAATAATTTTCCCCTGATCATGAGTTAACGCATCTAATCGTGGTCTCACTTTTTCTTTCGATAAAGGTGAGTTCCCGAACAGTATAATTGACTAGGGGGAACTTGAATATGAAGATAGGATTAACCACGTCATTATACAGTAACTAAGACAAATATATAGCAATAGACTGAATGGAATGCATAAACTACCTAACTAAAAAGGCCTACGAATTACGTAAGTTCTTTACGTAATTGATGGGGAAATCCAAGTCTTTCTAATCGAGAAACCTATAATATGCCGTATTATCATTAAAGTTTCATCGTCATACATACGTTAAGTTTTATTTAAAAAATTGTGGCTTATTCATTTCACTTTAGTCGTGTCCACGTTGCTTTGAAGATTGCTTAATTTGAAATTTGAATTCCTAAAAAAGAATGTGTGTGTGTGTGTGTGTGTGTGTGTGTGTGTGTGTGTGTGTGTGTGTGTGTGTGTGTGTGTGTGTGTGTGTGTGTGTGTGTGTGTGTGTGTGTGTGTGTGTGTGTGTGTGTGTGTGTGTGTGTGTGTGTGTGTGTGTGTGTGTGTGTGTGTGTGTGTGTGTGTGTGAAATATTATTTTCACCTTTTTCGTCAAGAGCTTAATATAGTTTTACTACAATATTCATCGGGAATATTGTAGTAAAACTTCGACATAGTCTAGCGCAAGAACGAACATAATAAAAATAACAATCTTTATCTTCATCACATTAGCAGGCTACATCATAATCCACAAAAAAATAATGAAATAAATTAACGTATAAAGGATTTCCATTCGTTTATTTATAATCTGCCAGATAATATTATATAATTATATATATATATATATATATATAATTATATATATATATATATATATATATATATATATATATAAATTTTTTTTTTCCAGATGATTATACGTGCCCTGTTCTGGTGGAATACTGGAAAACCTGCTCTGGTAAATGTAGCCAAGAATGCGAGTAAGTTTTTTTTTTTTTTTTCAGTAGATTTGGTTTCCAATAGAGACGGATCATGAGGTAATATTATACTTGAATTGTATATCACCTCATGATCACCTTGAATGTTTTTTTAATGTGGTTACTACTCTTACTACCCATGAAAGTTATTACTACACCTATAGTACATTTGTAATGTAGTAACTAAAGAATGTTTTTTCCATTGTTATCAATTTTATATATATTTTTTGTAATTTTTTTATTTATTTCTACACAGTTTGGAAGCTCTGTTGTAGAAACCAAACATGCAACTTTTTCAGCTACTTCAGACCTCCAATAAGCGGGGCGGTGGTCTCGCACCCGGCGACGAAATTCATCTTCCGCCTAACGACAATCAAAAAATGTTCCATATCTAAGACGAGATTCGAACCCGCGACCTGTTTGTTGGAGAGTGGATACGCTAACCACTCTGCCAACAAGGCCTATTGGTTGGCCGAGTGGCAAGAATCCCTTCCCCTTCCATTCGTTCGAAAATATTTCAATCGTAACCCACTCGCAATAGGATGTAAACTTCTTAAAGACATTATTTAAATTAAGGGGGTATTAAAGCCCACATTGTTTTAAAACCGAATAAGAAATTCAAACGACAACTCGTATAGCAGAGCATATAAGTTCTTTTAGCTATGCCCTTGGTATTATATTTTGGTCTAGCTACTCACTGATGAGATCTCAATAAAGATCGAAACCGGTCTGCGTAGTGATCTCCCACTACAATGTATAACATCATACATCTCCTAGGAGATGGGTTTTATATTATGGAAAATACTAAGAATAACGATCAGAACTTTCACCACCTTTGCAACGAGTTGCCCTAGTTTGTACTATGTACTTGAACTACGTGCTTTAGCTTACGCTAGTAGTCGCCGATATGTTTATAGTTATACTATATTCGGCATGAAACTCTTTGATTCCGATCTTTGAGTTTCATATTCGGTTTAAAAACAATGTGAGATTGAATATTCCCTTAATTTAAACAATGTTTTACATCGCCGAAATGAAGCCTATTGTCTCTTTATTCTAAATGCTTCTTAAAGACTTTTCTGCTGCAAATGAGAAGTACCATGCCTCGTATATTAAAGCAATAGATTTCATTTTTTTTTTTTTGCCGTAACTTGCTTCTCTCTTCTCTCAAAAATATTAACCGATCTCGTCGATAAGTACTCATCTGCATACGCATTCGTGAATATAGCAACCACTATCTTACCTTTAGCCTCAATAACAGCAACATAATAATAATAATAATAATAATAATAATAATAATAATAATAATAATAATAATATTTTTTTATTGTTCTTTCAAATATTTACTTATGTACAATGATCATCTATTCAGTATATTATTTTACAAGGTTCACATTTTGTGCTATATATAATGAGATTTAAATAGTAATGATGATAATAGTTTTTTTATATAACAATCATAATAATTATTTACAATTATATTGTTCAGAGTTACATAAGTTGTATAATATTACATGTTGTAGTTTACTATTTTTTTTTTCAAGTTTGAAAAGGTGTGATTATACAACAGTATTTACACATATGCAATCTAAATATTATATTTCTTTATTCTCACAAACATACAGTGTAAACTCATGATTTACATTTAAAAGAATTTTTTTTTTACATTGCATACATTTGTTACAGTTATTATATACATTAGATATATTTGATTACACATGATACATTACTAACATTGATTTACATATAGTACATACATTACATACATTGGTTTTCATGTGATACGTACATTACGTGCATTTGGTTACATGATACATCTTCGATGAGAACTAATTTCTTTGCTTTCATCCTCAAAGCTTATATGTAAGCTTATTTGAGGATGACACCAGTTGGTTATTGTGTTTTTTTTTTTTTTTTGCTGTGTTGGGAAGCTACGAAATCTATGATTGAGAAATTGGCGCGCGTGCATGAACGCACGCACGCACACGCACGCACACACGCACGCACACACACACACACACACACACACACACACACACACACACACACACACACACACACACACACACACACACACACACACACACACACACACACACACACACACACACACACTAACTTGGAATGTATTGATGCGTCGCTGAACTGGAAGCCTGAACGAATATATTGTGTTTCATTAAGTTTGTATGGTATTTTGGGTGCGTGTTTCTTGTTCACAGTATGTCCTTAGAACTCTTTTCAGGCTATTGTAGTTTCTAAGGTTTCTGTATTCAAAAGGTGATTTGTTTGTCATGTCTGGGATGTAGAAGTTTCGCGTGGCCTTTCCGTAGTGATTATTTTATTTATATGTGATATAATTAGTAGCCTGAGGTCTTGTTATACGGTATGTATTTCTAACTATCCTGTAGTTGGCATCGAAATAATGTTTTAGCAAGATTGCATAGTATCGTATTGTTTCAACCTGAGTGATTGTAATGGTTTTGCTGTTCTGTGTGTTTGTTATGTTGGCATAAATGTTTTGCTGTCAGTATTTTGTGTTCTGACATAGCAATGTTTATAAGGTCGTGATTTTCTCTTTGTTCCCAAAAGATCAATTTTGTCATTTTGTACTGTAGCGACATTAATCTATTTAATTTGTAGGGTGCACAGAAAGCATACGTTGTTATAGCGTATCTTAATATATTTTGGCATAGTCCTTTGTATATTAGTGTTTTTAGGTGTATGGGAACTGTGTCTTTTAGCCTGTAGGGTTTCCCACTTATTGTTCGGAGTTTGTTGTGTAGATGGTTAATGTGGCTATTCCAGTTCATATCTGCATCGAAGTAAATTCCAAGGTATCGTATTGTTTCAACCTGAGTGATTGTAGTGGTTTTGCTGTTCTGTGTGTTTTTTATGTTGGAAAGTGGATGTTGGATGGTTATATATTTGTTATCAACTGGTCGAGTTAGTGGATTTCTGAATATCATTAATTTTGTCTTTTCTGAGTTTAGGTGTATGGAGTTTTTCATGAGCCAGTCTATGATCAGATTTATGTCATGTTGCATATTTGTTTGGGATATGCTTGCGTTATTATGGATGGATATTATTGCTGTATCATCTGTATTGGAATATCTTACCTTTGAGTGGTAACTGATTAATAACGTGCGTGTAAATGTTACTAGAGTTGGGGAGAGTACAGCTCCCTGTGGCACTCCACGGGTTACTGGTAGTCTCTGCTTCGGTTTGACCCGATACGTGTGATATGCTTTCTATTTTGGAGGTAGTTTGTAAACCACCTGCGAAGAGGCCGTCTATTCCAACATGCCTCAGCTTTTCTAACAAGGTTTGACGTGTAAGTGTATTGAATGCTTTTGTTAGATCTATAAAGACTTCCATGGCAATTTTGTTTTTGTCTATGGCGGTATTAATTACATCTGTAAAGTCTTCCAAGAGAGATGTTGTTCCCTTATTTTTCTGAAAACCATATTGTGTTTTGGGGATAATATGAAAGATCTCAGTGTAAGCTGTGAGTTTCTGCAGTATGATCCGCTCCATAATTTGATTGATAATTGGTAATATTGCCATGGGTCTGTAATTGCTTAATAAATTTCTTTTTCCATGTTTGTATATGGATGTGATTATGGCGGTGTTTAGCATACTTGGTATCTGTCCTGTTTTAGATATTTTATTTATTAAGTTTAGTAGGATAGGACTTAAGCTAGTTGCATGTTGCTTTATATCCTTACATCTTACAGCATCAATTCCTGGGACTTTGTTTGGTTTGATTTGATGTATTGCTGAGAGAAGTGCTGCTTCTTTTATGGTTGGGAACCATAATGTCTGTTTTGATTGTGGTCCAAGTGGAGGGTCACGTTTTATGATTGGGGGAACATTTCTGTGCAGTTCTTGGATGGTGTCTGCAAAGTATTGGTTAAAGTCATTTGCTAATTGTTGGATAGGTTTTGCGTCTTTCATGAAACTGTGTTTCATGGTTTCGGAGGCGGTGGTGTTGGGAACAGAATCTAGCATCTCATTGATCAGATGCAAGGTTTGTAATAATAATAATAATAATAATAATAATAATAATAATAATAATAATAATAATAATAATAATAATTGCAGTGCAATAACCTATTTGTCTACAACGGTACATGAAGGAAAGTGTATTTTATAGCCAATTCACTGTATCAAATTGACTAATGTGTGTTTTGCTATGAAAAGTCAATTTATTTTATGAATATTTTAGAACTATAGTACATGATTACTATTATACTTATTTGTTACACTTATTATTTATAGGAAGGTAAAGTATAGCTATACTATTGTTGAAGATCAGGTACCTGATGCGGTATGTATCAAATAATTGTCATAAGTCTCACAAATATTTGTTTGTTTATTTTTAATAATTTCATTTTTGTGTTTGTTCATGATTAAAATGCAGTTAAATTGTAAGGAGTTAAATCTATTCTGTGATGAAGTGAGTACGATTGCTACTCTCTCTCTCTCTCTCTCTCTCTCTCTCTCTCTCTCTCTCTCTCTCTCTCTCTCTCTCTTTCTTTCTTTCTTTCTTTCTTTCTATCTATATCTCTCCATATGCTGTACAATGAGCTGACCGCTATGTTTTATTCAGACATTACATCCATAAACTATGTGACTAACTTCGATCTTAGACTATAAATGAAGCTCCCAAAAAGGAAGAAAATAAAATGTAACTTTTCCTAAAAACATATGTTAAAATCACTTATCATACCTGTAAATGATTTTTGTATATGATTGAAGAATTGCAATAGAAACAATCTGCAATGAAAGTATTCAAAAATTATAGTTTTCCTATATCGTATGAATATGCTATAGGCGGAACAAATGAAAGACGTAATTGTATTTTTTTTAAATGATCACTTAGTGTAATTGATATATCATGCATATTTTTTTCTTGCAGGGGGATATTAATGATCTTCGCAGTGGTAAGAATATTTCGTCGATCAAGTGAGTATTCGAAAATTAAAATTTTCTGTTTCATTTTACATCGAGTGATTCCTCACCTCTGTCATAAACTTGAAAAGTGTATACTACTCTTTTTAACTTTATGGCCGCTTACAATCAAAAATTAACAAGACGATCCCAATAAATATGGGTCAGCAACCGTGCATTTTCGAAGTTCAATTCTTTGTAGTTTCAGTACAAACGGCGACAATCTGCAATGCAGGTAAACAACAAAATATTGAGAAAGAAGTATAAGTCCCTTGGGAACAGACAAAAACACTGTGCCATTAATATAATTCACAGCAGATGTTCAAAACTACTCATGTTGCGTTGCAAGCAACAGCTTAGACATGCAACCAGTGACAGCCTTAAAGGCTCAAGGGTTCTGTTCGTGTTGGATGGCAGTATATGCATTTTCAACATGTTTCTGCAGTTAATTAATGTTCCCAACTGGAGTTAAGAACATCACACAATTTCAAATGACTGCACAAATAAAAGTCCACAAGATTTAGGCAGAGTAACTCAGGAGGGGGAAGGGAGAACTAAACACAAACCACACGCTGGATAAACTTTCATTAGGCAAAGCTGGCTGGTGAAGCATGTCAGAGCCAACCACCCATATGTTGATTATTTTGCTGATTACAAAAGAAATAAGGGATTCAGAAAAATCATGCAGTGCTCCTGCAACCTTCCTTTTTCCCAAGGAGCAATTATGAAGCATGTCGGTGAATTCCCTCACGAAAACCCACAAGCTCTCAAAATATTAACTCTGGGGAAATCCACTTATCATAAGAACTTGCTGAAATCGTTAAATTTTCATTTACTTTGCACTATAGGGGTGTCAGCAGACCTCGATACAGTCTACATCCAAGAACACAGGTGAAGAACAGATTTTGGGTCGAATGAAGTCACAATAAATGGCAAAGAATAGACTTTCGTCTATATATACAAGGAGACAAATCTGGTAATATAAAAATCGGGATCATATTCAACAAAATGATCTATATTCACAACTCATCTATCTCCAAAGTCTCCAAGAGCATAACGGCCACAAACTTTATAATTCAAACTGAAAAGTAACAATAACCGATACCTATGCATTCACTGAGACTTGAGATTAAAACTCAAATAAATTTAGTTTAATCCTTTATCCAAGTGTAAGCAAACAAAGTTTGCGCCTGAAGTATTTTCAGGACTGAGGCAACTCGTCGTAAAGGTGGACCAAGCTCTCATCACTCCTTTCTCAGTATCTCCCATAATGCAAAACACATCTCCTTGCGGACATGTATAATGCTATGCATTAAGGGCAAGGACCAGACCGGTTTCGACCTTTATTGAGGTTTCGTCAGTGGGAGCCAGACCCAGAGATAGTGATACTAAGGCAGAAGCGATAGAAAAGTCACATTTACCTATACGAGTTACCTAAGGGTGTCTCACCCTATTATTAAATTACTCTGGATTTAGAGAATGAAGTTGGAAGTTTTTGTTTTCCACTTGGTTAGACTACAAAAAATTTAGTTTAATCCTTTATCCAAGTGTAAGCAAAGAAACTTTGAGAAAACGAGTTGCCTCAGCCTGAATTATCTTCAGGGTTGAGGCAACTGATGGTAATGGTGGACCAAGCTCTCATCACTCCTTTCTCAGTATCTCCCATATTGCAAAGCACATCTCTTTGCGGACATGTATAATGCTATGCATTAAGGGCAGGGCCACTACCAAGACCGGTTTCGACCTTTATTGAGGTTTCGTCAGTGGGAGTCAGACCCAGAGGTCTGGCTCCCACTGACGAAAGACTAGGAGTGATGAGAACTTGGTCCACCATTACCAGTGGGAGCCAGATCCAGAAATAGTGATACTAAGACAGAAGCAATGGAGAAGTCATATTTATCTATACGAGTTGACAAAAGGTGTCTCACCTTATTATTAAATTACTTTCGATTTATAGAAAGATGTTGGAAATTTTTTCTTTTTGTTTTCCACTTGGTTAGCTTATAATAAATTTGTCCACCTTTACCACGAGTTGCCTCAGTCCTGAAGATATTTCAGGCGCAAACTTTGTTTGCTTACACTTGGATAAAGGATTAAACTAAATTTATTATAGTCCAACCAAGTAGAGGGGAAAATAAGAAACTTCCAACATCTTTCTCTAAATCCAGAGTAATTTAAAAATAAGGTGAGACACCTTTTGTCAACTCGTATAGGTAAATGTGACTTCTCCATTGCTTCTTTCTTAGTATCACTGCCTTTGGGTCTGGCTCCCACTGACAAGACCTCAATAAAGGTCGAAACCGGTCTGGGTAGTGGCCCCTTCCCTTAATGCATAGCATTATACATGTCCGCAAGGAGATGTGCTTTGCATTATGGGAGATACTGAGACAAGGAGTGATGAGAGCTTGGTCCACTTTTACCACGAGTTGCCTTAGTCATGAAGATACTTCAGGCACAAACTTTATTTGCTTACACTTTGACAAAGGATTAAACTAAATTTATTATAGTCTAACCAACTGCAAAAAAACTTCCGAAAACTCAAAGAATGCTGTCTACAATCAACTTCCTGAATTTTTCTATACTGTTTCAACACACATTCAGTATAGAACTTAACTCAGACCACAGAATAGTAAGTGTACATATATAACTTCGTCGTGCTTTCAAACCTACAACAATGAGAACGAATATCACTGGAATGACCTAACTCTTCTTTCCATACAAACTCAGTAAAAAGAAACGGTACAAAACAAACTAATTTTTTGCCGAATGCATGAAGAACCATCAACCCCAATAGACTAAAATTAAAAGCTAAAAACCGCAACATATGGAAAATAAAAGTGAATACCTCTCAGGGTGGAAGAACTATTAAATAATTCATCAATGAACTTCATTACAGATGCTTGGCCAGAAGTTATGATCCAGAAAGAACTTCACATTATATAATAATAGTTTTAGAATGCAAGAATTTGAAACTGAACTAAAAACCCAAAATATTAGAAAATATCTGGACTGGATGGTATAACTGCAGAGACTATTAAACATGGAAGAAACGAGCTTTGAAAACCGTTAAATATCTGTAATACAGCTCTAGCTATATTCAGCATTCCTTTATAGTGGAGAGAAGGCCTAATAATATCAATACCCCAAAATAGCAATCCAACAACCCAGAAAATTACAGAGGAATCGCTCTGAAAAATCTATAACAGGATGCTTCTAAACGAATGGAACTATATGTAACACCTCTTATACTCAAAAATCAATGAGGTTTCTTGAAATACCGAAGTTCTCTTGAACACATCCACTGCCTTACAATCGCAATATAAAGAATTACAATATCTGTCATCAGTCAAATTCATCAAATATGTCTTGACTGACGATCAAAACCTTCAGTCAAAATATATTTACATATGGTGCCCAGATATAGAACATCACTACTTAACGAGCAGTTAATATCATCAATAGCTTTTAGGCAACATGCCTTCTAACAATACTATGCTATACATTGCACGACCATATTCCTAATTCTGTAATTCTTGAAGAAAGCCCCCCCCCCCTCAATAGAAACAGTTCAAAAACGGCAGCTGGGATGGTTGGAATACAAACATAGACGTCCACCTTCACTAATGGTGTTCAGTATGGTTGCTCTCTACAGGTCAACTAACGTACAAAGAGCAAGAAAACAGTTTTGGCAATTCCTAAGCAAACTCCTTTTTTCAAGGTGAGGCTCATGAACCATTTGACATTTACTATGTGATACAGAACAGAGCACCTTGGCTCACTTTCATCCAAAAGACTATCTCTATGAGTTTTTGTTATATATTGTCCTATTCATACATAATTTAATTGTAATTATGACTGAGGAGACTACGTAAGTGGTCTACTTCGATCAATCCATATTTCCTTCCACCAGAAGTGCCATAAGATCTCTTTCATATCCTCATGATTCTCCATTCCGAGGGAATGTCACCGAACACATCATGGAAAATATTTTCTGCTAATTTTCGAAAGAAGGTACAAAAGTTATGTAAGCCTGTATGTAAAACAATATATAGCCTTATTAATCTGTTTAAAAATATAAACCGCACCTGCCGTGATGGAGAATTTGTTGTGATAATTCAAAATACTATGTCGAGTGAACATCACTTCGTCTGGGAAAAGGACACTGTTTAGAACTTCTGACAAATTACAAAGCGACTAAATTCATCGTCTAGTAGAAGTGTTGAGCCAACTAGAAATGGGAGAGTTAAAGTTGAATTTCATGCAGGTTCTACCATAAACAGTCTCGCAAGCACGCATATAACTTCTTATAAGTCCACTGTGTTCCATGACATTAAACTCAGTATGTTTTCTTTATTTTCCAGAACTTTTACTGTACTTCACTCATAAGGCGGTGATAAACACGATGGAATGTTCCAGAACGTTGATTTGATGACACAAGAAAGCCTCTTGATGAAGCCGGCATGCCTCATACGCATTTCCGTCTTCACTTCTATAATAAAAATAAATATCCTCCAAGTCTTTAAACGTGAACTCACCGCGCATTGCATTAAAGCGACTTCAGATTTAGAAAAAGAACTAAAATAATCTCAAGTGACACTTGATCAGAGCGTCCCTATTAGACTGAACTCAAATTCATCTGCTCTGTATGTTTGTTATACAAAGTAGACATTCTTGTTGCAACTGCAAAGTGCTGCACCTTGAAATACAAGGTTTTCAGCATCATATTTATTGGACTTTTCATTTAGTTGTGACCTATAGAATGGATTCATTCTATATTTATATGTATTATATATAGGCTCAAATATAAAGCACTGGAATGTATTGCTTCCAAGTTCGAAAATAGTACATATACACTGAAAATTAAACTAATTTCTGTTTGTTCAAGAACGGTCCAGCTTCTAGAAATGAAGCAAGGGTTAAATTATATTTTAATTTTAAGGGAATGCCAATAATGTATTATAGAAAATAAGCTTCAATTAATTATAGTTTATTTTCCATGACCTATCAAAGGATTCTTTCCAGTATAAACATCTTAACGTCCAGCAACATTTTCCTGACAGGCCAACATTCAATATTCTTAATGGATAGCAATATATCAATTAAAAACGATATCAGATGTTTCATTAAAACCTAAAATGTTATTAATTTGGTATTCTATTAAATTTGGAATTGATTCGTTTGAATTTCATCACATAATTTGAAATTAAATAACGTTGAAGTATATTTTAGGCATATAAAATAAAAGTGTTTTTACCGAAACTTTATACCAAAAAATAATATACATACTAATCCAATAATTATGCATCAAATAAGATTTATAATTTACTAAACATACTGTATTTCAAATAATTTTGTATCTAACATGTATCTATGTAATCGAATTCTCCTGTATACACCTATATAGACAAAATAACCAATTGGGCTGTCGCCCTTGGTTACAGACATCTAATTATATTTATTATCATAAATTCTATTTTTTATCATCTCATGTTGTGAATATTTGTATATCACACCATACTGTATTTTTTATTGTAATTTGTCTCTGTACTATTGTATTAATAAGGCACACTATATTATATATATTAATTACTCATCTGTATTTTATCTCATCTTGTATTGTGTTATATCTACTGAATTGTGCTTTATATATATTCTAATTGAATACTTTGTCAGCAAAGAGATTCCCGCACAACTTAGATTTTACTTGGACAGAAATACAGTGGTTCACTCATACCAACCAAAATATGAGGTAAGTTAAAAACATTTTTTTTTTTTTGTGAATGAGTTAATGATTCGCAATCTTAATGTTCGATGAGAAATGTCACTATGACTAAATTAAATAGTACTGTTTGTTACGAATTCAATACAGATGAGGTTCCAGTAAAAAATTCCCCCCTTTTTAATTCAGTATTAACTGAATGAAACTAAATTAATTAAACTATTAACATTAATCATTAATGTTAATACTTTTAATAATTGCTTCAAGTTGATATTAGGCATGTTTATTAACTCCTCGTCATATGCCTTAGTGATGTTCCGGAACACTGATGGATGATCAAGCGGCATATCGGGTATCTTGTATAGAAATGTCCACCGTTGTATCTGTACACACACACAACGTAATACAGTATTACAGCAACAACGTAATACAGTAACAAATTTTGTAATACAGTATTCCTGTCTGACTATTAAATAGATGTTAACTGCTTCGAACCCAAGATGTTTCCCTCCCATAGTAATTTACTCACTTTTATGATTTTTTTCTCTTGTGTTATGAAAACTATATGGTGCCTCGGTATTCTTTTCCTTTTTCTTTTTTCTCTTAAAATGTTTTCCCTTTTCTTTCTTTGTTTATGTATGTATGTATACATACATACATACATTTAATTTATATTTTCTTAATGTCCAATAACTATGTGGGGGAGAAAACGTAACTCAGCTAGGGTGTATTAAAATTTACTTTCTCTACTTAACAAATTTTCAGAATTTCTTGGGAAGTGATGAAATATTTCAGAATTTTACAGATGCATGTATATATGTGTGAGAGTATGTGTATTTCTATTGACAAAAGATAGTTAGCCAAAATAACTTCTACTATATGGTAGTATATTTGGTTATTTCAAAATCTTATTCTAAACCTCACTTAGCATTTTTCGTTAAACTTTTATTGCAAGATTCCAGTAATGTACTTTGAATTTATGCACAAAAAAAATTAGAGAGAGAGAGAGAGAGAGAGAGAGAGATCACGAGTGGAATATTGCAAACATATCAAGAAGTGACAGTAAATAATATGAAAAATAATTAACTTTTCATTAAATGACACTTCACTTCATAATGAAATAATGTGTTTATAAACTCAACTGAGTAATGGTTTTTTTTTTCTTTCAGTAAAGATCGAATTATTTTGAGTGGATTTTCCCTATTTTGTTCAGATTTACATATTTCTAATACTTTTCAGATAAATTTATATTTTCTTAATGTCCAATAACTATGTGGGGGAGAAGAAGTAACTCAGGTAATCTGTATTAAAATTTACTTTCTCTACTTAAGAAATTTTCAGAATTTCTTGGGAAGTGATGAAAATTTTACAGATAAAGAAGTTAATGTCATGGAATTTAATTTAAATATTTATTACTTTTTATCCTTTTTATTATAATTTAATTATAATTTAATTTATTTGTTTATTGATAACAACACGTATTTCATTTTTAATTGTGTTATAATTTTAAAACATACAGATTTCGATTGTGTGTGTGTGTGTGTGTGTGTGTGTGTGTGTGTGTGTGTGTGTGTGTGTGTGTGTGTGTGTGTGTGTGTGTGTGTGTGTGTGTGTGTGTGTGTGTGTGTGTGTGTGTGTGTGTGTGTGTGTGTGTGTGTGTGTGTGTGTTAAAGTCAGCATTGAAGAAAACGACTGGATTGTTCTCTATAGAGGAAATTAGATTTTTAAAAATCCCATACATAAGCAAAATCGACTATAGAATAAACACGAATGCATTACATTGGGAATAGGAACTGTGCTTCCTACATCGAAGTGTTAATCGGTACTAAATTAATTAGTACTGTTAGCAGTACTAATTAATTTAGGAAAATCAACACACATAGTTCAATAGTATGGGCTGTCATCCCCCGCCCTGTTATTCTCCTCCCAATTACAGGTGCTACAAAAGCCATTTTCCTGGAGTCGCAGGCATAACACCAACATTTTGTAATACAGATTAATGGCGATTCTGATAAGGTGAGAATCCGTTATCAATGTGAAAAGTACACTTCTTATCAAGGAAAGTGGCTCTGAGACACCTGCAATCTTAAAAAAAAATTGTCTTGTAGTTAGATCGATACAACGAGAAGCATTTCAGACTCTACGAAATAAAGCTGCCACAGAAGCGGTGAGTAGTTGTCAGATAGAATTTGTAGTAAAAAGGCAGTTATAAGGCACTGCATGTCGCAGTATGAATAGCACTCAGTTTTACAGAATTCATCTCACTCGGCAGTTCGAATAGGATGATGCGCACGTCAGATTGATATTCGCATTCAATCACCTTTAGTTATCGAGAGATAGGTGGATCATATTTCATCTGAATAGCGGGTAGGAATATTCACGATTACCATATTTGGACAAGGAAACAGTTTTTCCAGGTTTCAAAGGAAACGATTCCTGATTCATTGACCAAAGGTGGTACTATATACTTACCGAAGGTCAGGATATAATGGAATTTTACGGTGGCTATCTTTTACTTCATTAATTTAATTTATTCCTTCCTTAATAACATTTTCTTTCTTTTGAGAATAAAGATTCTTATTTCCTTATATCCTTATATTTCCGAAAATATGATCCTTGTGAAGCTAAGGATCTTATTTTCAGTTATAATCTTTCATAAACTAGAGGTCATTAATGGTCATTTAGTCTATGCAACATAAGGTTAAAGAATTGATATGTGAATAAAAACAAAAAATCGGTAAACGCCAAATCATGAAACTATTTTGCTTTTGTTTTACAAATAAGGAATCGTAATGAGCCTCTGTATAATTGAATTCGACGAGGCTCTTTGGTGGGAAAGACCTGGGATCCTTCGCGTCTAGTTCGTGAAGGAGATCTTATCAACGATTTCAAAGTGCACTTTGAATCGTTGAACACTGTTATTATGTGACAGTATTTTCTCCAGAAAACTCGATTTTTTTCTCTCTTCAATCACGTATACGGACCGGAAAATCAATGGCAGTAAAAGGCCATTGAGCCTAATGCCCAGGAAGGAAATAAAATTGGAACGAAGTAATATAATCAGAAATAAGCGCCAGTCTTTTTATTAAAGTAAATTCCAGTCTTGAAGACTTGGTTGTCTGAGTGGAAAAGTATCTTCCACCATTCTCGTCTCTAGTCAAAGGGTGGTAGACAATTTTCAACACATACGAGATCACTAATCTGGTTATCACAAACCGCAATTGGGTTAAAAGATGTGATTTCTGAATTATTTAATAAGCATTAGGATAGGCATACGTAAGAGTATGAATTATACTGAGTATGAATTATATATATATATATATATATATATATATATATAAACAAAGGTTATAAATAAGTAGTCTAATGGGGTTATTAATTTTGAAAACGTAGTGCTAGAAAACAAACATGGTCTTTTTTTAAGCTACTTCATCAGATTTTCAATACGCATTCCAGTAGTAATCTGACATCGGGCGATAAAATTCACTTATCACTTAAGATTATAATAAGATAGTCATTTATAGTATGTTTATATAAATTTAACTTATTAGTTTTTGATGTTATTCTCCCATCGCAATTTGCAAATTGCACGAAATATTGTTGCTAAAAACAAATTGACACTAGATATCAAAGCAAGGTTATCTGTGTTTTTTAGATAAAGGCCCAACTTTCGATACATCTTTTATTTGTTTTTCTTTTTATATCTTTCAGAGTGTCGAACTTCTCAGCTATATTGGAGGCTACATTGGTATATGGCTTGGAGTGTCGCTGATTGCCTTCATTGACTTTCTGGAGAGTCTGATAATAATGGCAGCTTTTTTCTTTCGTTACTGCCGAGCTCGGAGAAATGCTTTAACCAGTCAGAATACGTGAATATCTCCCCATCTTAAGAAAGTTTGAAGACGGAATTAGACTGTGAATACTGTTACTCTATAATGTTAATGCATATGTCAATATTCATATGTTAATGCTAAATCTCATATGAATGTTCGTGTTAAAATCAATATCAGTAGTAATTTAGAGTTATTATGAAAGTTATTATTTAAATTCATAATCACTAATCCTTAAACGCTTAATAATTCTTCATTTTAACATTCATTGTATGTGTTTCTTTAATAAAAAGCTAGATGTTAGTGTTAAATAATTTGTTATAATGATTTGCTACTGTTGTACACTATCAATTTCAGAATTCTTATATACTTAAAATGCATTCCAGTAATGATAATAATAATATAAAAATAAGGCTGGAAAAACAAACCTTTGCATGGCCTATTTCTTAGAGATTCTGAGGAGAAAATTGACGTGAACAAGACGTGGCAATGGCTACAATATGGATATATTAAAAAAGAAACAGAAGGATTAATTTTAGCAGCTCAAGAACAGGCATTACAAACTAATGCAATAAAAGCAAAAATTTTTAACATCAATAATAACAGCAAATGCAGATTATGTGATCGGAAAGATGAGACCGTGTGACATCTAATCGGTGCCTGCAGCAAGACAGCTCAAACTGACTATAAATAGTGCCATGATCAAGTGGCCAAAACAATTCGTTGGCATGTATGCAAAAAATATGACTTTCCCACTTCTGTTAACTGGTGGCAGCCTAAAATAGAGACAGTATTGGAAAACGAAACAGCAAAAATTCTCTGGGATTTTAGAATACAAACTGATCAGCATTCGGAACACAATAGACCTGCCATCACAATTATCGAACATCGCCAGGTTTGGATTATCGATATCGCAGTACCCAGTGATAACAACATTAACAACAAAGAACTAGAAAAAATTACTAAATATCGAGATCTGGCAATCGCAGTTGGCAGGCTGTAGCTTAAACACACTAAAGTTATCCAAATAGCTATCGGTACACTTGGGTAGAATCTGAATTGTTCTGTATCACCAGTCAAATTGTTGTTTACATAATATTTGTTGTTTAAATAATGTTGTCTAAATCTTGTTTTGACTGTGACAAAGGACGTCGTCATCGTTACAGTTGCTCAATGGAAGAAAGGTGAGTCATGAAGTGCAATAATTCCCTGAAAGATTTATTGTCCGACGGAAATCCAATGCCAAACGAGAGGAATGAAAGTGCCTATACTGCAGAAAGAAGAAATAAACGCCGCTACCCACGACACAGCCGATTACACCGGAGACAGAATCGGACGATGAACTGAACAGATAAAAAAATACAGATGAATCTTATAATTTGAATTCCGTAAATTTATTACTAGAAAAAGGTTAGAGAATATAAAAGTCAGCTTAGTAGATCTTGTCCAAGAACTCTTTGATAAACAGAACGAACAAATAAGAAAAAATTAGCGAATATGAAGAGTGTGTTAAATATAATAATTCAACAGTTTAAGAAGTCTTGCAAACGGTAAAAGACATTAAAATCAGCATTAACGTACTAACTGACAGCAACACAAATCGATGAAAGACACATCTGAACTCCGTCAAGAACTGAATTCCCTAAATCTAAAATACGAACTTTTAAATCAACAACATAAAGAAGTTCTTGTCATAAACAGTCTTCCAGAAACTGCATCCAGAGAAAATCTCAGAGACGTAGTTTTAAAGTTAGCCCATGCAATTGACATCCCCCCCTACAGCATAAAGATATTCAAACCATAAATCTGATTCCCAGGAAGAACAAAAAACAAAGCTTGCCACGACCTGCACCAGTCATAGTTCGTCTGACAAGCAAGTCCACAAGAGATAATCTCTTAAAAGCCAGCAGACTGAAAACACCAGTTGCCAAGGACTTAAATGCATCGCAAGACAACACATCGCAAGGTCAGAGACGGCAAGATATTCTTCAGAAAGTCACAAACAAACTTCATATTCGATACAAATAAAAAGTGCAGAAGACATGGATAGGCTGCCAGAGTGAAACAAAAGAATCCGAATTAGTTCACAAAGAAGACATCAACTTAACAAATATGAATGTGAACCATCCGATAGATATAATCACACCAGAATACATCAGCAATTGTACGTTTGACTGGCTCGATGCATGGAAACAATACACAGTACTAGCGAAAGTACTCTCCACCTTGCATATTAACATCAGAAGAATCCGAAAACAATGGTTATTGTTACAGGCTTATCTGAGGAATTACACTTGTGCTATTGATATACTGGTCCTAACAGAAGTATCCATAACTGATGACGCAGTGACAGCTTTCCTAATTCCAGGCTTCCAACAACATAGATTTATGCTGCCAAACAAAAAGGGGGAATGGAATATTTATCAAACATAAATTAATAGCAAAAGAAACTGTCTATCGATTTGAGCATGCTGAAACTCTTTGCATCGAAATCATTAATACCACTAATAGACATCATCTCATAATAGTAAGTATTATTTACAGGCCACCAAACTTAAACATGATAAAATTCTTGCACGAACTCAATTTCTGGCTTTCACGCCAAGAAATATGCTCAACCGAATACCTAATGATAATTGGCGACATAAACATAAATATTGCAAACGAAAATCATAACAACATTGTACAATACTTAGACATGCTATCCATATATAATGGATACATGGTTAGCCTAATACCAGCAATAACATTATGCACTAGAGAAGAAATATTCGAAAATAATATCAATGCTTCCTATCTAGATCATATAAACATCCGAACACTGGGGTGGGGGGGGGGGGGGGTGGGGGGGGGGGGGGGTGGGGGGGGGGGGGGGTGGGGGGGGGGGGGGGTGGGGGGGGGGGGGGGTGGGGGGGGGGGGGGGTGGGGGGGGGGGGGGGTGGGGGGGGGGGGGGGTGGGGGGGGGGGGGGGTGGGGGGGGGGGGGGGTGGGGGGGGGGGGGGGTGGGGGGGGGGGGGGGTGGGGGGGGGGGGGGGTGGGGGGGGGGGGGGGTGGGGGGGGGGGGGGGTGGGGGGGGGGGGGGGTGGGGGGGGGGGGGGGTGGGGGGGGGGGGGGGTGGGGGGGGGGGGGGGTGGGGGGGGGGGGGGGTGGGGGGGGGGGGGGGTGGGGGGGGGGGGGGGTGGGGGGGGGGGGGGGTGGGGGGGGGGGGGGGTGGGGGGGGGGGGGGGTGGGGGGGGGGGGGGGTGGGGGGGGGGGGGGGTGGGGGGGGGGGGGGGTGGGGGGGGGGGGGGGTGGGGGGGGGGGGGGGTGGGGGGGGGGGGGGGAATAGCCATACAAACTACCTACATTCCAAGCTTAGGATAATAGCAAGCAAATTATACAGATTAAAAGACATTGCCCCAACCCACATAAAAATACTAATCTATAAAGCATTATGTGAAAACATTTTAAGATATGCAATCACATCATACGCATTCTGCGCAGACTACAGACTTAACAGGCTACAATGGTTGCAAGATAAAATGATAAAACTGATATTCTGGGAACAACCTACTCTTATGCAGGAAGCACGGACAAAACACAAAATATTTAAGGTGAAACACTTACGCCACTACACAGTCATGTTAAAACACTACTACAGCCCAACATATAGAGTAACCAGAACAACATATCAAATAACAAGACCACAGTCAACAAACTACATAACATATAAGTACAACAATCGGTACGGCAAAGCCACCCGAAACTTCTACGTACCTGACATTATAAACAAATTGCCGTTCGACAACAGAAACCTAGGAACATACAGAGAACTGAAACAGGCACTATATAAATATTATAGCGAGAATGAAAATTAGAACAATTCCTGTTTCTCTCTCCCCACCACACATACACACACACACAAACCTATGACAACCCCCCCCCTCTCAAAAACTATCACTACAAGAACACAAAGAAACAAACACACCATGTCTAAATCCAATCCTATTTGCACACAAAAAAAAGTTAAACTGTAATAGCAGTCGAAGTCTTTCAAGCACGTACCAACAAACAGTAAAATCAACACCTGGCTTGTGACCAGTATAGGAACACAACCATGAAACCACCACCCTCTGTCATCTATTATCTTCCTCAGATAAGCTCTGCTAAGCTTCGAGGAAAGAAATTACTAACTTGCAAGTTAGTAATTACTACAGCAACTATGTATGCAATTCATCTGAGACATAAAAAAAAAATTATGTATAATCCTTATTGTAAATACTGTAAATATTATTATTGCATGTAACTTATACTGAGACATAATAAAATGTTTTAAAAAAATATATTATCATTATTATTATTATTATTATTACATTATACACGAAAAAAATGAAATGAAAGAAAAAAAATCTGTATGAATTTCATTGTTACAAAAAAATAAAAATAAAATTAAAAAAATAAACATAATTAAACCTGTTGTATGTAATCTTATGTGTTTTAAATATATTATAAAATGTAATCATAATTTTAATAATAAAGAAAAGGATTGAATTGTTTTAAAGAAAAAATATATAATCAAGTATTTATCATATGCAATCAATGCATGTTATGTATGTATCATATGTAAACAAATGTATGTAATGTGTGTATCATATGCAATAATTAAAAAAAAAAAAAATTATTTGGATGAAAGCTGAAAATTACATGAGCTCAACGAAGATCAACAAAAAAAGAAAAAATGTATATATAGATATATTTAAAAAAATATGTGTCTATATATAATTTAAAAATATATATATTTATATATATATATATATTTAAAAAAAAAATATATATATATATGTAATCAGTTGTAATGTAATGTATGTAATGTATGTATATAATATATGTGTCATATGCAATTTAAATATGTAATCACAATATTTAATTTTTAATAATAATTAATAAAATTGAAAAAATATCATTATAAAGCATTATTAACCATTGTTTCCTTTGAACACTAAAAGTGTGCATTTGTTTACTCTGCCCAGATGATCGAGATACTAGTAAATAAGCGCAAGCAGCACGACTCATATCATTTTTGGATGTTGTTAACCAATATTTTATTCTCCCTATACGAGTACTAATGCTCTTGTAATAAGAATGAAATATATGGAATTTACTACATTTTATAATTTTTACAAGTTTATTGCAATGAATGTTAACGATGCACTATTTTCATGCGAGTTTAAAATTACACTAACAGTTTCTGTGTGCAATTAGTTTTAGTAATACCTGCGATTACACTGGCAAGAACTGCGTACATGCCAAATTCTGCATAAACGAAGCCAAAAAGATGCAGTAAAAACTCTTTTAAAACATTACGGATCCCATTAATGAAGTAATTTCTATCTATTCTATTTATACTTGCATATAAAGGCCTTCGTTATTAGTGCGCTATTATATGATATTTTTCATGAGTTCTTACCATATCTGGTGAAAAGTAAGTTATATAGACCCTTTTATTTAGATTATTTTCGGATCTAAGTTAAGTTATATAAATTATTTAATTAGATTACTTGCTGACGAAAATTAAGTTAAATATTGTAGATTATCTCATTTATAGTGTTTTCTTCTTCTTCTTATTATTATTATTATTACGGGCGACTCTAGGGAGTCCTTAGACTCATCGAGGGAGGCCCTGAACATCATGTCCACACAACTATACGACATTTTCACAGTATCTATCATACCTTGCCTTGAACTTACTCACCGTCATATCACCCACAACAGACTCTGGCAGCTTATTCCACTCATTTACCACTCTAAAAGTAAAGAACCCAGTTCTAACACCCCTGCTAACCACACTCTTGCGCAGCTTCCATAGGTGTCCCCTAGTTCTCCCACCACCAGTCCTGATCTCACAAATATCCTCTGAATTAATCCTATAGAAACCTTTTAGCAACTTGAATGTCTCAATCATACTCCCCTTTTCCGCCTATCAACTAATTTCTGCAACCCACAAATCTTCAACTTGTTCTCATATGGTTCATTCCATAGACCCGCTATCATCTTATTCACTCGCCTATGGATCCTCTCCACCTCCTCCCCATCAAGAAGTAACCTAGGTGCCATATCTGGGCACAGTAGTCTAGATGAGGTCTTATCAAGGCTCGATACAGAGGAATAATAACTTGTTTGTCTCTGCTTGTTAAAGTATTTTTAAGAAGCCAAGTGATTTGATGAGCTGATTTAGACACTTTTGCAATGTGCCACCTAAACTTCAATTCCTTATCCATCATCAATCTCCTGGAGTACAGTTTCACCAATGGGGTATACTGCTGCTTATCTTTTCACCCCAAAATGCATAACCTTACATTTTGGCACATTAAATTGACATCCATTCTTCTTAGCCCAGAACTCCAATCTATCCAAGTCGTCCTGCAAGATTTTGACATCTTCTGCATTCACTATCGCCCTGCCCAACTTTTCATCATCAGCGAACAAATGAACTGTTCCTCTTAGATCTTTCCCTATATCGTTAATGAACAAATTAAACAACAGTGGTCCAAGAACAGCAACCTGCGGCACATCACTAGTCACAGGCCGTCTTTTGGACTCTACTCCTGAATAAACTACTCTTTGATATCTCTCCATTAACCACCCACCTATCCATCTCACTAACCCTATATCCATTCCCATATGTTGTAGTTTACGGATTAGAATTCCATGTGGCATCCTGTCAAACGCCTTTGCCAGGTCCAGCAGTATCACTGTAAACCCATTACCCTTATCCAGTTCAGCCGTCACCTTGTTATAAAACTTGAGCAAGTTACTGAGGCATGATCTATCCTTCACAACGCCATGCTGTTCCCCATCCGTAGTATCTCATTTTCATCAATTCATTCCTGTATTTTTTCCTTGACTACTTTCTCCAAGACCTTGACAACGACTCCTGATATGCTGATCGGTCGGTAATTTGCAACCGTAGTCTTGGATCCTACTTTATGCAGTGGAACTATTTTCCCCTCTTTCCACACCTTCGGGACTAAACCAGACCGAGACTCAGATTAAACAATCTGGTCAAGGGCATTGATAATTCTTTAGCCGCTTCACGCAAGACCCGTGCCGGTATATCATCCAATCCCATAGATGTATTCACATTAAAGTTCTGTAATAGACTACTCACCTCCACTTCATTCATCACAATTCCCGTATAAACTAATGGTTCCTTCATTTTTTCAATGTCACCACCTGGATGATATACTTTTGCAAAGTGCTCGCTCAGTAACTCCACTATATCGACTGATTCAGTGACCTCCTTACCATCGTCATTCCTTAAAATCATTTTGCCGTGTGCAGTTATTTTCTTGCTTGCAGCATAATGAAAGAACTGTTTGTGATTCTCTTTAGCTTGCATAGCTAGTTTCCTTTCATAATCCGCTTTTGCTTTTTTTACCACACTCGTTACCCTTCTTGCCTGCACTTTATACCGTTCATGTGCCCGCAGGTCACCCCTTTCTTTAAATTCCCTCCACAGTTGTTTCTTTTTTTGCAGCTCACGCTTAATGGTGTTATTCATCCATTTAATCCCTACTTGTTTTACTATTCGGACCCTAGGTATACAATCAGCCATAACCACCTGTAAATGCTCTGTGACCACTTCCCATGCTCTATCGACATCTAGCCTTTGCAGTTGTACATGCCATGGCACTGATCCAAGCAATCTCCTAAGCTTGTCATACTTGCCAGCACGGTAATTCCACATATACCCTGTCTTAATCGAAAATTCCACACCTTTAGCCACCTCCCAAGTCAAGACCTTATGATCACTCTCACCAATAGGTGGCAACATTGTCATATTCATTACAGTCAAATTCTCAGATGCTATTACCAGGTCAAGCACTCTCACACCCCCGAGTATTTTCAATTACATGCTGTCTCAGATAGTTATCCCTTATTAATTGAATAAAATCCATTTCCTTCCTCACGTGTGTCCTCTCCTCCTTCCAATCAATGTTACCATAGTTGAAATCCCCATAATAATTACCCTCCTTCCACTCATTTCATCAATTTGTTTATGCATACTATCTCCCCCATCTATTCCATCACCTGGTCTATAGCAGCACCCAACTGTATATTTTATTCTGCCAGTCTCAATCTCACACCAAATAGCCTCAAATGAGCTCTTTTCACTATCCTGCGATACAACTTCAATTCTTCTTGGCTGCAGTTCATCAGCTATTATCAATAACACCCCTCCCCACCATTTTATTCTCTCTGTCCCTCCTAAACACACTATAACCTACACATTCTATCCCACTAACTATATCATCTTCTGTCAGCCATGTTTCACTAATGCCAATAACCTGTGGCCAGGAAGAGCCAATCAAGGGAAAACATTCTTCCTTCTTGTTCCTAATACTCCTGGCATTAGTATACATGAAATGCAGTGATCCCTTTGTCCCACCCCTATCTTTATGCGTTATTCTAAATATCACATTCCCATTTTTTGTCCTTAGTACTGGCTCGGGTACATTATATACATTCTTACGCTCAACTGTCTCACTGATGTCTGCATATCCACTCCTCCCCTCCTTCGTAGTTCTAGTTTCCCTGGTTCTGCACATCCTTTTTCACTTCATTCAGCAACACGTTTTCCAGTATCCGCACACCAAATCCATTCAAATGCAGACCATCCATCTTGTATAAATCCTTTCGCCCATCAAACTCATTCCACACGTCCACGAATTCCACACAACACCGTCTGCATAACCTGCGCATAATGTCAATTGCGATTATGGCCCTCCTTCTAAACTCCTCTCTGTCATACCGCGCCAACAGACTCACCATTCTAACTCTGTCACTCTTTTCTTTCGCTACCTTTAACAATACTTTCAAGTCCTCTCTCTCTCATAAAAAATGTATCTCTTTTCAATTCATTCGTACCCGCCACAACTATCAATTCTTTCACCCTCTGTTTTTGCGCTCTAATACTCTCACTTACATCCTTAAATTTCGCACCCGGTACGATTTAGTTAAACTCCCATCTATCACTCCTCTTAATAACGAGTCACCATACAACACTCTTTCCTTCATTTCAGAAACTCTCCCACTCGTATGCTTAATTTTCCTTTCAAACACTTGTTTATTTACGTTAGCCGAATCACTCTGGAAAGAGTTTTGCAGGTTCTCTAATTGCCGCTGCGCATTTTGTATCACTGCGCGCAACCTAGCGATCTCACTTCCTACAAATAATTCCTCATTTTGTTTATCATTTAAACCATTTTCTCCCTCTTTATAGTTGCTTTCACTCTTTCTTTGATCACTGCTCTCATTGCCATCTTGTACATCGCAATTCCCTATCAAGCCACTATTTTCACTCACATTCTGACACATTTTAATAGTTTAATGAAACATTTTAATAGTTTAAAACGAATGTAGGAGGATTTACTTTCGGAGACAAAACTCCAGTTTCTTCCTCTCGAAAAATAGACTAACTTACCCACTACAAGCTAACCAAAAAAGTATCTTATGATCTCTTCTGATTGCGGTACTAAACAGAAATTGAACAATTAGATGTATTTAATCTAATTGTTCAATTTCTATTTAGTATCCTTAGAAGGAGAGAGAAATACTCGAGGTATATTTCTCTATAAAAAATGAAAGAAAGCAAGAATTGCATGAAATCAACAGTTTAATACAAATTCTTGCCTTGATAAATAACTTTAGGACGTTTCTAAGGAATGAAGATATCCATCCTGCATCTTCCCCATTGCTGGATAAAGGCCTCTTCCGCTGCAGGAGGATTGCGTCTACTTCTCACATAGTGACCCAATTCATATTGAGAGAACGTGGATATATATATATGTGTATGAATAAATGTATGAAGGTAAAATGCAATCACAAACATTCATGCTTCTATGCCCAAGGCGAGATTAAAACTAGCAGCATTTTGCTGGAGTGTGAATATGCTAACCACTCGGCCAATAAGCGGCTTTCTAAGGAATTAGAAATGTTAATCTGAAATTTAAATACTACTTAAATTTTTCCGCTATAATTCATGTTCCATTCAACTACATAGTGTCAAAGGAAACTGAGTAATACAATAAATGCTAATTGAAAAAAAGAATAAGAAGCATACAATATGAAAACAATCTATGCCGTACAGGAGAAACTTCTGAAAATGCAGATAAAATAAGGTAAAACAAAGAAAGCTAAGATTCACTGTATCCTTAGATGAGCCTCCGTATCTCAGTTATGTTTCGATGACGCTTTTAGTTCGGAATGAAAAGAGTTCGAATTTTGTGTAGGATGCAAAGAAACTTTATCGATACTTTTTCAGCTGAAGGTAATTTCGCCCGTCGCTTACCGTGGTGGTGGCAGTGTTTTCATCCCGAAAAGCTCGCAAACAAGCCAGAAGAAAAGACGCATTTTACATACACAAGAAATAGAATAAGGATGAATCCTCTATTCTGTTCGGATAACTATTCATTTGATTAAATTAACTAATAAAACTAATAGAAAACTCAAATGAGGTTATCATCTTCGAGTGGAAAACGATTTTTAATTATAAGATCAAAGGTCGATGCAGCAGCTGCATGAAGCCGAATTTTGCTAAAAAACAAATAAGTCACAAATTTTCTCGAATAGAAGAATTATATGAGCAATCTGAAAATGTACTTCCCACATAATGTATATATAAATATAAATAAATAAATATAGTTAATAAAGTATTCGATTTCTTCATACAAATCAAGTTTAAACCGTAAATCTTTCTTAAAAATATGAAATATGAATTCGAAATTATGAAAATATGAAATACGAAGTAAAAATTGAAAAACTGTGAAATATCGTTCCATAGAAATGACAATGAATTTTATTGGAATTCTGGTTGTTCAAATTAAATATTTTCATTTTATTTTTTTATAAATTTTGAATCATAACATCATACATTTTAAAAACCATTTCCCAGTTTGTATTTTATCTAAAAATAACAAACGTTCATCACCAATTATTTTAGCTGCAGATAGTTTTCAGAGATGGCGTAAGGAATAGCATATTCCTGATAGATATAGTCTTGTAACCCTCTTCAAATATATCTAGGTTTCAAACCTTGTCAAATATTTCTTATTTTTAAATCCTTTTCAAATATATCCAAATTTTCAATCCTTCATCTTTTCAACCTTTTTCAAACACATAGTTTTTCAAATCCTTTTCTTCAAGCCTTTATTTTTTTTCAAATCCTTTTCAAATTAATATAGTTTACAAACCTTTTTAAGGCAGTATTTTTCATGCCGTTTCCAGTCATATTGTTCTTCAAAACTTTCCAAATATATAGTGTTTCAAACCTGTTCAAGATTTTAGCTGTTATCAAGCTTTTTAAATTTATACAGTTTTGAACTAAGTATATATATATATATATATATATATATATATATATATATATATATATATATATATATATATATATATATATATATATATACTTATATATATATATATATATATACTTATATATATATATATATATATACTTATATATATATATATATATATATACTTATATATATATATATATATATACTTATATATACAGGGTGTTCGGGATAAATTTGACAGTTTCGTAAGGAAAAAGAAAATCTTCTTTCTATCTATTAAATTTAATGAATTGACAAGAAAACATTACAGGCAGAGTTAATTACAATACTATCAACAAGATTTACTCAAAATAACCACCATTAGCATCGATCACAGCTTCAATTCTGCTTCGGAACCTCGAACAAGCTGATGCTACAGTCTCCCTGGGAAGGGCCGCAAAAACTGTTTTAATTTTATCCATTAACTGGGCTTTTGTATTACTGGAAGTGCGATTGGTGTCTTTTTCAACTGCGCCCCATACAAAATAATACATGGGGTTAAGGTCTGGGGAGTTTGGAGGCCAAACATTTGGACTGGTGAAGTCGTAGAAATTTTCAGACAACCATTTTTGACTTTTCCCAGAGGTGTGGCAAGGGGCCGAATCCTGCTGCCATACATACGGCCTACCATTGGCTACCCTTGTTATCCAGGGCTTGACTACAGTTAGCAACTCCACGAACAAAGCCCGAATTTCAATGCCAGGGTTCTTCAACACCTGTTCCTGCAGATTTGCGAGGAATTCTGCTGTACGAACGCAATCAGATCGTCTGCTAGGGATCTTTCTTCTTGCTACATCCTCGTAGTCACCATTGCAAGTCTCTAGTTCATGCCTGATTGTTTTTACTGTATTCAGGGAGCATTGGGCAGCAGTCGTAATATCCTTATTTTGATGGCGGGCACGAATCATCATGATACAAGTTATTCTCTTCCATGATTCAGGTGGGTTCCAGCTATCCATCCTTTCTGACATCTTGTATATGAATGAAGAAGGGTCCAAACTTTTAAATGAAGAGAAGTGTGTGTTAATACATGTAACTTACGGAAAAATATAATTAATTATAAATATGTCAAATTTATCCCGAACACCCTGTATATATATATATATATAATCTTTCCCCATATATATATATATATATATATATATATATATATATGGGGAAAGATTTTTAACTTGGGTACTATGCTAAAGATACTAAGCAATTTTATAAGCTAGGTTTTAATCCTTTTTCCTAAGTAAGCAAGCAGACAAGTAATTCAAGTTTGCGCCTGAAAATAGATCAAATCTGAGGCAACTCATGGTAAAGGTGGACTAAGACGCGATCACTTTCCTTAGTATTTCCCCCCCTAACGAAAAAAGGTTTCGACCTTTATTGAGGTCTCGTCAGTGGGAGCCAGACCCAAAAATGCCGAGGTTGAAGTAATGCAGAGCTTATAAATTTTACCTAAACAAGTTGCCACAAGGTGCTTTGACCTTGTGGAAACTTGTATAACATCATACATCTCCGCAAGGGGATGTGCTTTGCATTAGGTGGAAATACTAAGGAAAATGATCAGAGCTTACTCCACCTTTACCACGGGTTGCCTTAGACTGTTCAGGCGCAAACTTGATTTACTTATCTGTTTGCTTACTTGGAAAAAAAAGGATTAAAACCTAGCTTATAAAATTGCTTCTTATCTTTAACATAGTATACCCAAGTTAAAAACTTTCTACATCTTACTCTCATCCTGATATTTTTTTAATAAGGTCAAAGCACCTTGTGGCAATTTGTTCAGGTAAAATTTATAAGTTCTGCATTACTTCAACCTTGGCATTTTTGGGTGTGGCTCACACTGACGAGACCTCAATAAAGGTCGAAAATCGTTGGAAGTTTGGATGATGAATGGCAATGCTGTAGCCCATGACGTTTTAACTGAGGGGAGCCTGTTACTGAGGGGAACAACGCTGAGTTTCTGAATTTTGATCCTGCGGGTTGCTCATTTGGGTGATCCGGGGGATCTCACGTGTTTCTGGAGAGGTATCCCCCCCTCACTTAAACAAAGGGAAACCAGTCTGGGTAGTGGCCCTTGCCTTTAATGCATAGCATCATACATCTCCGCAAGGGGATGTGTTGTAATTAGGGGGAAATACTAAGGAAAGTGATTATTGCTTACTCCACCTTTACCACGTGTTGTCTCAGACTTGAACTATGTACATGCGCAAAATTGACTTACTTGTCTGTTTGCTTACTTGGGAAAAAGGATTAAAAACTAGCTTATAAAATTGCTTGGTATCTTTAACATATATATATCTACCCTATATATATAAAATGATAAGCCTTTTTATGTAACGTTTTTATGTCACGTTTTTTGTCGAGTTATTTGAAACGTTTTGAAACTCAGGGGCTACCTGAGTGTCGAGTCTTCAAAATTCAAGTCATCAGAATTCAAGGAGAACCGGCCTACCAGTCCGGAACAGGGGGGGGGGGCGCCATAGTCGCCAAGTAAGCAAACAGATAAGTAAGTCAGGTTTGCGCCTGTAAGTAGTGCAAGTCTAGGCGACCCCACACGTAGTGCAAGTCAAGGCAACTCGTGGTAAATGTGGGTACGCTCTGATCACTATTCTTAATATTTACCCTTAATGCGAAGCACATCTCCTGGAGGAGATGTATAATGCTATGTATTAAAGGCAAGGGGCCACTACCCAGACCGGTTTCGACCTTTATTGAGATCTCATGAGTGGGAGTCAGGCTAGAAATACCAAGATTTTAGTAATACAGAGCTTATAAGTATTTTACCAGAACAAGTTACCATAAGGTGTTTTAACCTTATTAAATAAAAATCTCAGGATGAGGGTTAGATGTAAAAAGTATTTTACCTTGGATATAATAAATGTTAGATACCAAGCTATTTTAACTTATACGCTATGTATTACTAAACTCTTGGTATTTCTAGCCTGGCTCCCACTGATGAGACCTCAATAAAGGTCGAAAACGGTCTGGGTAGTGGTCCCTTGCCTTTAATGCATAGCATCATACATCTCCTCCAGGAGATGTGGTTTGCATTAATGGTAAATATTAAGAACAGTGATCAGAGCTTATCCACATTTACCACGAGTTGCCTTGACTTGCCCTACGTGTGGAATTACATAGACTTGCAATACTTGCAGGCACAAACTTGATTTACTTGTCTGTTTGCTTACTTGGAAAATAGAGTAAAACTAGGTTTAAAATAGCTTGGTATCTTTAAAATGTATTATACCCAAGGTAAAATACTTTCTAAGTGGCTTGAATAAGATTATGTTTTATACTATATAGGACTACCTCTATATAGGATTCCCAGTTTATTTATTCACAGTTCACGATCAGAGCTTAACTACCTTTACCACGAGTTGCCTTGACTTGCACTACGTGTGGGATCACCTAGACTTGCAATACTAGCAGGCGCAAACATTACTTACTTGTCTGTTTGCTTACTTGGGAAATGGAGTAAAACCAGGTTAAAAATAGTTTGATATCTTCAACATTTATTATACCCAAGGTAAAATATTTTCTACATATATTTTATATGTAGAAATTTATTAATTACTTCCAACGCATTACAAGCTTTCATGTGCTATGCTTAATATTCTGCCATTCCTTTTATTTGGTTTTTACTAAACTTTGTTGCATGTTATGTGGAAAAATGAAATATGTTTCTCTTTACTTTTCTCTAAAACAAAAAAAAGCCACTACCACCATGAAAACTCTATTTGCAAAATTTCTACCAACTCTATGATATAGTTAATTCATCAGTTATTTAAGCACACCTAGAAATGTACGCAACACTAAGAGGATCATAAAGTTAGGTTTAAAAAAAAAAAAGACAAGTGGTTTATGCTGACTATGCAACAGACCTCTACAAAGACGTAATAATTTCAAATGAAATTTAGCATGTTATAATAATAATGAAAATAGTGCATTATATATTGTTATGTACTGTCTTGATTGCTTTTACAGGAAAATATACAGGAAAATACGATTTTCTGGATGCAGAAGGTACCTGAGTACGCTGATTGATTTTTCTCATGATCAGTGTGTATTTTCTCCATAATCTACTCACCATATATCGCTCCTGAGCCATTCAAAAGCAGACATGTAATATTTACTGGAAATAAATATATGATTCAGAAAAAGAAAGGAATAAAATGGATGGTTGAGTACACATAAAGAACACGAAAGCATGTAACATACATTTCGAGACATTTCTTAACCGATGAAAGAAAAACAGTTATCATCTTCTAACTCTAAAAATTACATTGATTATTTACCCTTGTGAATGGAGAATCGTTGATTAGGAGCGCTGCCATATGAGATATATTAGTTACAATCTAAATGAATTTAATGAGTTTAATTTATTAGTTTTAAATTAAAAAAAGTAGGACTGCATCTTTTCACATCTAACGAACGAAAGCTAAAAATAAAAGTAATTTTACTTTTAGCTTTAGTATGGGATTAAATGTGTTTTTCAAGAATGTTTACTGACATATGAATATCGTTTATCGAATACTTTATTCAATGCTTTCTTTCAGTACTTGTAATTGTAATTACAAATTTCATCATGTAACTTTGCAGGATTATATATACAGCTGTCTGGCGGAAATAATGCTGACTAATTGCAAATGAATATGGAATGTACAACTCTACGCGTACACTGATAAATTCTGTCCTAACGGTTTATTGCATTTCAGTTCTCAATTATTATTGGCTACGATTAACTTCTAACAAAGAATATGAAATCTTGAGTTTTATTAATCAAGTACTGAAAGAGTTATACTTTTAGTGCAAAGACTTTCTACCATAGTATCGATAAGTTTATTTACAAATTTCATAATTAAAAAAATAATAAAAACTCAGAATGGGAATAATTGATCTGCCTGGTTAAATTAAAGCTTGATTTGCTTCCTCAGTCTTAAGTAAAAGGCTGGTTATATTCCACTAATTCGAGCCCTACTCAAGGGCTTATAAGTTGTGGAAATACTTTCTGAAAATGAAAGCTGTGCCGAACAAAGCAGCCTTTTGCAGCTGCCAAATTTTTAATCCATCTAACTCGAGTGCTTCTAGATGTTTTTTCAATGTTTTAGGGATGGCGCCTAAAGCACCTATTATTATGGGAACAACTTTCGTTTTCTAAATTAAGGGGATAAAAATCCCTTATTATTTTACAGCCAGTATGTGAAACTCTAAGATCGAAAACTACGATCTAAGAGTTTCATGCCGAAGAACTATAGGCTTATCCAAGCGTAAGTGAACACCTGGTAGTACAACAACAAGGCAACGCGAAGCAAAGGTGGAGCAAGATCCCTCACTGTTCTTGATATTTTCTCATAATGTAAAACACAGCTCCTAGGAGATGTAATACTGCCTTACATTATGAGGAGAGGTCACTACCCAGACCGGTTTCAACCTTTTTTGAGGTCTCATCAGTGAGTAGGTGGAACTGGATGAAGGTAGTCCTTATAAGGACTGGCTTAAAGGGGCGAAGCAAGACTGCTTTCCATCTTCCCCGTTATCTGTAGAGGACAGTGTAGGGATAAGGTGTTATTGAGCTATAAAGCTCTGATCATGGCAAGAGGGTAACAGCAATAGCCGAGCCTCAGTTAGCACTTCATTGGCTACAGCATTGCCATCCATTACCCTCCCTCGGTACCTATTTTAGTCGCCTCGCACGACATGCATGAGCTACATTCGGGCCATTCTTATCCCGGCAACCACACGAGGAATGAAAAGAACATACACACCTTCAATATACGAATTCCAGAAAGGTGTGCCCATATATTATAACTAAGATAAAAAGCCAAACGGCTATTTTTCTGGCGAAGTTAATTAAATTAAGGGGATAAAAATCCCTTATTATTTTACAGCCAGAATGCGAAACTCTAAGATCTAAAACTACGATCTAAGAGTTTCATGCCGAAGAACTATCGGCGAATCCAAGCGTAAGTGGAAACCTGGTAGTACAACACCAAGGCAACTCGAAGCAAAGGTGGAGCAAGCTTCCTCACTATCCTTGATATTTTCTCATAATGTAAAACACAGCCCCTAGGAGATGTATTTGGCTTTTTAACTTTCTTCTTCTTTTGCCAGATTCGTTCAACTTCGACTTGCAAATCGCAATACTTGGTAATTTTTTCAGCTTCTTTGTTGTCGATGCGATTATCTCTTGGTACTGATATTTCGATAAACTTAACATCCTTGTTATCATTTTTTTCAACCACTGTTATATCGGGTGTATTATATATATATATATATATATATATATATATAGGGTAGTGAACCCTGCCTTTACTGCATAGCATCATACATCTCCACAAGGGGATGTGCTTTGCATTAGGGGAAAAATACTAAGGAAAGTTTTCCGTCTTATTCCACCTTTACTACGAGTTTCGTCAGTCTTGTACTACTTGCAAGAGTTGCCTCAGTCTTGCTCTACGTACAGGCGCAAACTTGACATACTTGTCTGTTTGCTAACTTGAGAAAAAAAAGGGATTAAAACCTAGTTTATAAAATTGTTTGGTACCTTTAACATATATATATATATATATATATATAAAATTGCTTATAATATGTATAAGCTAGGATTTTATATATATATATATATATATATATATATATATATATATACTTTGTAATCCTAATATATATATATATATATATATATATTAGGATTACAAAGTAATTTTATAAACTTGGTTATTTTACTCCTAACCCCAAGTATGTAAAGAGTCAAGTTTGCGCCTGAACGTAGTTCAAGTCTAAAGGTGGTTTTTACCTTGGGAATAATATACATTATTCCCAAGGTAAAAAAAAAAAACTTATATTTACACACACACACATATATATATATATATATATATATATGTTAATTATACCAAGAAATTTTATAACCTAGGTTTTAATCCTTTTTCTTTTAATTAGATGCCGTCTATAAATTAGTGAACGTTTTTGACCAGCTATCTCTGATTTGACTTTCGGTGGATATTAAACTTCCCCTGGTTGGGTGGATTTAGGATTAGTATAGAGTTAGCAGCTGTAAAGGTGTGAGGTAGTATCTTAAGCTGAAAGAAGTACACCAAGTATTTTTGCCTGCATGACTGAGAGCAGAAGTCATGATTGCCAGGAAAGGTTGGAGGTGTAGGTCAATAAAATGAGTTAAATCTGATCCTGTTTTTGATATCAGGCTATTACTGAAAGTCAGGAGAAAGGATATCAGTTCTTTCTTATGAGAGATCAGACAGGACTGAGTTTTCGCACTGAAGTCTAGAAGGTTGTTGTTGCTCCGTCGAAATATCGCTAAGGGATCGGAGGTTCAGCACATTGATCTGATGGATTGTGCAGGGTTTACAAGTTGGACACTACAGGATTTTTCAATTGAAAAGGAGGAATGTAATATACTTCATCTGCAACCTTATTTGAAATGTCTGAGATCAGGTGATTTACTGTATATAAATGACGCCGCCATCTAGCAGAATTTTTTTTTGTAGGGAGCAAATACATTAGATGCGTTTAAGGAGACGATCCATAACGTCTTTATAATTTCTGCATTCACTGTTCACTCTAATGCGAATTCTTTGTGCAACATTCCTTAAGAGTCAAAAATCAGTAATCAACACTGTCTTGATGAGTGACTTTTAGCATCTCAGTTTCTTCGGTTTCTTCGAGAGATGTTTACCCAATCCATTCAAAACTCCATCGCTTTGTTTCAGGATCGTAGGGGAACGCCAACTCTCATCTCCCGTAACGTCAAAGAAATTTTCGTCTTCATCCGCCACCGCAATAATATCCTGACAATATATGACTCAAATCTTCTCTTTGCTCATCTGTAGAGGCATGTGGAACAAAATGCGTAGACAAGTTTCTAATCGCCAAATCTTCACTGAGAAGCGAAGAACGACGCTCTTAGAGATGTTTAAAACCTCCGCTATCATCATGTGATTCAACAATCGTTCTTCACAAATCAGCGACAGCGTCAGTGTCATCTTCAGTTCGAGTCGAAGTGAGACCTCCACTTCTCTTTTCATCTTCTACCGACTGTCTTCCGTCACGAAATCGCTAATACCACCTGAAAGACGTTAGATTGGTTCAGTCTCATTCCCATACGCCTTTCGTACAATTTCTAGGGTTTCTGTAGCAGAAAGATCCGCTTTAAAAAAACATTTCATCGCAGTTATCAGTTTCATTTTCGTATCCAGGACGGACAAAGTACTATAAACTAATTTCACGCTCTGGGAGTGTAGATATTATTGGTATTACTTAATGCGTTTACCGATAGCTCACTCCCATGCTGTATGCGCAACAAATCAAGCCTTACAACTTATGAACCGCACTGAGTATATTTATATTTCTCAGAGCTTTCAATTGTTTTATCTATTTTTATATTTCTGAATATTCAGTTCTGTAGGGGAGGAGAGTGGTGATAGTACAGAACCCTGGGGATCGCCTCAGGGTCTAACCACCAGGTAGGTAACTAGACCGATAGTATGAAGTTCTGTCTTAAAATTCCTAGAACTTTCAGTTTTTTTTTTATAGAACACAATTTTTAGAACTTAAATATTTAAATATAATACAAATAGTTATCCTTTCTTTGTTATAATCAAAAACAGTTTTATGTTTATATTTAGCAGTGTTTAGAATTTTGTTTATCTATTTTTATATTTTTTCGATATTCAATTTTGTGTTTCTAATCTGGAAAAAAAGTAACTTGCTATCAAATTGCTTCGATAGACGACTATTTATCTTGATATTGTCGCTTTTCACTACTGACCTTCAAATTGATATACTGTTCTCGATATCCATCGAATTTGCAATATTTCAGGAAGCCTTTTAGTCAGTCTATTTATTTAATGAAGATTTCTACTTTTGAAGAAAATAAACACAGATTGCTCATTTTTTACAATCTTTCTTCAGTAGGTTGTCGTGTTTTCACGACTTCTTTAAAGTAACATTTATGTGAGATAAACAAATTGGGAATGTAGTATGTTATTAAGCTAGATAATTCCGATCAAACAATTAAGAATCATAGAGTAAAAACTGCGATGTGTCTTCTTGAAATTTGTAGTCGATTTAATTTTTTTTCAAAGGCTTTAGGATTGTGATAGTTACTTTTGTTATATTCTTATCTGGAATTATGGCTGAAGTTAATGTTTGCTTTTGTGGTTGTAAAATCAATTTTTGAGATTCAAACATCTGACAGTTTTAGTAGGAGGCTAACGAAACTTTCCAGTAAGCGGTCATTTGTTTCGACTGTTCTATGTAGATGCTTTATGTGTCCAGTTTAGTACCACATCAGCTTTGCTGATGGAAAAACTGATATTATTCATGCCACCAGTGACATTTCTTTTTTGTATCGTGTACTTAATGAGCATTTCATCGAACGTTTCTTGTTTGTAGAAGAAACCTCAATCCAGGTTTCTTTATGAACTAAGTGGTAGGCGTAGTTGATACACAATTGGATATCGAGATGCTTTTGAGAAATATTCTTCCTTGTAGATAAGTGTGGAAGATTTTAATGGAAACCTCGAGATACTAACAAAAAACAGTTCTGATGCAAAATATATGTACCATAACATAACACATCTTTTCTTTAATCATTTGCGTGTACGTTTTGATATACTACTCGTACTTTCCACAAATAACAATGCCCTACACGATTTTGTTATAAAAATGTCTTACATTTTTACAACATAATCTTATTATTTAATATATAATTATAGAAAGATATTATTATATTATGCTAATCCCAATTTTTTAACAGTAATTAACGATACTGCACTTATTCACTATTATCATTTTGAATATCATGTGAAAGCAATTTTCATTTTCTTATATTTTCAAATATTTTCTTATTTTGTTATTGCAATCAATCGCACAAGGGAGAGGGTGCAGGAGCTATAGCGAAAAAGGAATACTTGTGTGGAAATGCTAAAGAGAAAGAAAGAGAGACTTCCTGATCTGCATTTTGAACAGCTGAAGTTTATGGAATTTGAGGGAGTATGTGAGAAAAACGGTTCCGAAGTACAGCACAGATAGTATGCACGTGGAAAATTAGAATTTGGGCTGGGAAGTCATTAGCTGGTCTGGTTATGAATGTTGACTAACAACTGAACGTGTTTTTCAGGCTTAAAAGAAAACAGAAGGATGATGAAATATTTCCATACTATTCTTCCAGCATACAGGGAAATGCTTCGTCATTCTTCTATTTCCATAGAGAGAAATGGAAATAACGAGGGATGACTAAGGATATTAAGCATACATGGAAATCCTTCGTCAGCTCTTCATTTTGTTTTGTATTAACAGTGCCATTTTGTTTTGTATTAACTGCTGTTCCGTATTTCGTCAGAACAGCACACATAAATATGATTGTACAAAACGCATGAAACAGCGAAAAGTAATGCCTTAACATAATCGAGTGAGTCTGTGAGAAAATAATCTATTAATCTATTGCCCTCTTCTGAATAGCGTAACATATTTAGGCAGTACACAGGTGTACCCGTTAAGTAATAAGACAAAAATTATTATATCAAAGAAAATATCTATATCTGGAAATTTTCAAGTACTCAGATTCAAAATAATCTCCCTCAAGCTCCACATCACGTTTACATCTGTCGTACAGGTGTTCGAAGGCACGCTGGAAGTCCTGAACGAGACTTCCTTCAGTTTCTAGGTAAAACCGCGTTGGATGTCCTCAATGTCGCTGAAGAGCTCCCCTTTTTCAAGGCACACTTCATCTTTGGGAAGAGGAAAAGTCTGCGGAATCCAAATCTGGTGAATAGCTGTGGAGATATTTGATCGCACAGATCGACTTCGAAGCCAGAAACTGTTGCACAGACAACGTACATTGCGCGAGTGCGTTTTCGTGCAACAGAAACCAATTTTGGTTGTGGAACAGTTCTTTCCTGACATGTCCATTCGGACATACAGACGTTGCATTACTCTTAAATAATACTGTCAGTTGAGCACTTTGCTCCAACTTCTGACACACTTCACTCACATACTCTTACTTCAACGGTTGCCATACGAAAACTGCTGATTCACCGGACTCGAAAATTGCAAGTGCGATTACTACACACTCTAGCGGTCAAAATTGTAAACACCTCATCACTTTTATTCAGATATCTATCCTTTAAAAAATCAATCTCATTATTTAATGAGATTAATTTTTATTTGTATGATTCACTATCAGAAATATAACAAGAATGTTTCAAGATTGAGCCTATTTCGTGTTTATATATTGCTAGCACTTGTATAGAGAAGAGCTAGTGTATTGAGCAGGGAAACAAAAGCTTTTTTTAGAGGCTGAGAAGTTGCTGTTAATGATGTATTGTGTTAGTCCTGAAAAAGCTAATGGAGAGGAATGGAAAAAGTTTCAAGTGTGTTAACAATGTTTTGTTCCAGGTGAAATTTATGCATGCATAGTTATGAAAACGCTAAGAAAATTGTTGAGGAGAAATTTGGGGAAGAATAAGCTGGGTTCAGGCCAAACAAGAGTTGTCAAGATCAGATTTTCAATATATGAAAGATAACTGAGAAATCATGGGAATATAATAAGGATCTATTTTTAAGTGTTATTCATCTGGAAAAAGACATATTAACAAGGTACCAATAGAAAAGCTGATCAAAATACTGCACAATTACATTATGTTGATATCCAGTGATGCATAGTCTACATTAAAATTGTAAGTCATCAGATAGTTGGATGTAATATCAGGTGTGAAACATCGGTGCACACCAGTTCCACAGTTACGAAAGTAAGTGGCATTATCCTGATATCGAAATTGAAAATGTTAATTTCAGCTCTTTTCTTGCAGATGATGTTATGCTCTTAAATAAATTTAGTACAAATTTTAGGATTTCTGACCTAGCTTGAATAACTTATTTAACAAATCCGGCATGAACATCAGCAATAAAAAGACAAATACTGTGAAAATAGGCAGGAACATAGAAAAGATTAACTGCATTCTGAATGGAGAACTTACAAAACAACTAAAATATTTCAGCTATTTTGGCACACTTTTAGCTAATTATGACAAATTAATTATAGAAATAAACAACACAAATGGCACAACTGATATTTTGGGGAGTCAAGGAGTAAATTTATATGGAATAAGAGAGAAATTAGTCAGAAATACAAATCTAGCGATATACAAGACAGCGTTCAATCCAGGATTTATTTATGCATTTGAGAGTTGGGTTATAAGTAAAACAGTTGAACAAAGATGGAGAGCACAGATGCGAGATTAATGAGAAAAATTATAGGAGTAAACAGATGCCATCGACATCGATGAAAGAATCATTTTAAAAATGAAAACATTAAAAAGTAACTTGATATTATTTACATTCAAGAATATGTGATCTGAGATAATAAAATGTGGTATGGTCACTTAAATAGAACTGGAGAGGAGAGAAAAGATTAGCAAAGCAGCTGCTTGATACCAAGATGGCAGAAAAGACAAGGATAACCACGATGTAGGTAGACTGACGTAGTTAGAAATAATTTGGAAAACGGAAATATAAGATCAAGCAATATTTGAGTGATCAATAAATACTTTAGAAGAAAACTGTCAACAGGAAGTTCGTAATAATGTAAAAGTTTATGTAGTATTATTATTCCATTCTGTATGTCTGTTCCGGGTACATATCAGGATTTTCATTATGATGATGATAAAAAAAATTACACTGATTATTTTTTATGTGTTAATCTCGAATCTAAGGCTGGTTTAATAACCAAATTTCCTGTTCTGAAACCTATTCACTGTTTCAAACATAAATCCATACAGTAAGCATTTAAACACAGCAATGTACGCATACAAATATTTCCATACAATATCGTTGAAATCATTCAGTGTTAAATTTTCTATTGTCGATATATCTGTTTTCTTATAAGAACTCAGTTGAACAGTTGAACAAAATTAAGAGCACAGATGCGAGATTAGTGGGAAAAAGTAAGAAATTAGTGAGAAGATTTTTACTGGCATAATGACAGTAAACAATCACGCTATTTAAACGGTATAAAAATGTAATTTAAATGCGTTTAATTATAATTTGATTTATTTTTTGACTTATGAACAATAATCCCAAAAAAAAAGATTAGACGATCATTTTGATTAATTTTTTCCAATTAAAATGTTCCGATTTTTAGATAATGTAGCCGAAGTTTCCAAAATAATCACACGAAGCCAATGGCTCTACTACATATGTAATTTCTAAGCGCATTGCCCATGACGCTGCAGATGGTCAGAGTAAGATAACATTGATTCATTTAACAATCAAATGGATAGATTAGAGAAAAATCTATCCCAGCAGAATGGTCGGAAACATCGAATTCTATTAACGTATCAAAATGAGCAAAGGATAGCATAACATATGAAGTAACAATGTCTTTTATATGTAGGCATGATGGACATGTCCGCTATAACAGTTGATTGGTTTTTGTTGTTATTTGTTTATTTAGTAAAACCGAGCAGAAAATGTAGGTCATCTTTACTAGATGGCCTACTTTTGTTACTGTGGTTTGTCACTGTCTATTATAATGCATAACACGGTTTTGCTTTGTAATATATTATAGAAATAACTCGCTTCTTTTGCTTTTATCGAACTGATCACTCCAAAGCCAAATTAACTCGTATGAAAAGCAGTTTATTTGTGGTCTGAAATTAGAGAAGCAGCGTACCTAATACCAACCATCATTTAATGACTTTTTTTTAATTGGATAATGGGAAAATGCCAAATCGATACCATATTATGGCCAAGTATTTCTTGCAATGGAGAAACACCATAATGAAATGATGAATACTGGTTTATTAATGAGGTGGAATACGTGACATTTTACTATAATTATGTGAAAGTAAACATATTCGCCCTTGACAATATGTTTCCAACATTTGGAAACTGCTCCCGGGAGTAACGCCAATAATTTGAGTCAGCACAGATCATGAATATCAGAGGCTATAAAATCTAATAACAATAAACGACAGGAAAATTAAATGATAATATTATCTGATGTATAAAAATTAGAAATTATTCTATAGTAATATAATATTAATTTCTTTGATCAAGATATATAATAATTTAGCAACTTTCGATAAGCGAAATAATAATTTTAAAAATAATAAATTTGAGATGAAGATATGCTATGCGTTTGTTTCATTTTATATCGCAGTCTATATTAAGTCACTGGTATTTAGCAAGTGAAAGGTAAATATCCAGACAACGGCCAATCTTGCATTGCATTTGCGGTGATATAAAATTACAGTACTATGTATTGTAATTTATATATATATATATATATGATCATATGCTTCTACTCGGTTGTTGTGATACATTTTTAAAAAAATAGATTTAATGACTTAAAAAACCGAGATAACTTATAAAGATTTTAATGAGAATAATACAACTAGTTTAGGTTTATAACAGCCTTCATCGGGTATTCATAAAGGAAGAGAATAGTAATAAACATTGAAATATCTAAAAAACTGGAAATTACAGGTAAAAATTGCCACACATATTTGATACATGAAAAACGTTGAATTTTTTCAAGTTGTTCTAACAGGCGTGCCATTGTTTATTGCAAGTGTGCGTGCAGGCTCACGTGAACGCCAATATTGAATAACTGCAGCATGGCTATGATGTCATAACTCAAATTGTTGTTTAAGTGGACAGGATTCAACAGGATTTCCTTTCATTCTACAATTTTTCTCTTAAACTCATCATCACAGCGAAAAATATTTTCTGATCTATCCCAGCAAACGGAGTGGCTTATATATATATATATATATATACTGTATATACGTAGTTGTAGAAAGTTTCATATTATAGCAGTTTTATAACAGTTATAGAGAGCCATAATTAAAATGCCATAACTTAAACAAATTTTCAGAATATCCTTTCCTAATTCTGAATTGCGATTACTCCATTTTTAAATTATATTTCAAATTATCCTCCAACTATGTTTTATTGTACTACAAATATATTATACTTCGAAGTTTTTTTTTTTTTTTTTTTTGCAGAACGCATAACACCCTCCTTATTCAAGATAAAAGTTACAAGATTGATTTGGTGATATTTGTTCAGATAGCTTATACCCATAATTAATCAACTGCTGCCAACTAATAATTAAAAGGCATAATTTAAAGAAATTTGGCGTTAACATTTTTTTCTTTCTTCCGAATTGCCACTGCTCTCATGTTTATATATATATATATATATATATATATATATATATATATATATATATATATATATATATATATATATATATATATATATATATATATATATATATATTTAGATTGACTCTCCAAATGACTTTCATATTTATATATATATATATATATATATATATATATATATCCTTTTATTCCACGAATAGTTATTCTTAGAACATTATATTTTTACAATAGATATACCGACCTATTTTTGTTTCAATATAAAAATTACGATATTATAATTCTATGGGGTAAGGTTTATATCCTACTCCAATGTTGCTAAATAAAAATATAAGGACACAACTTAAAGGAAATGGTTTTAAAATATTTTTCTTAACTCTGAATTGTTGTCATTTTTAAATTATACTCTTAATTATTGATTAAGTTCTTCCCTTCCAACTATACGTTTCACTGATTGTAACACTGATTTTATAATTCTTGGTGCCTTCAGGATAAAATTTATATTTTATCTAAAGATATTTTATCTAAAATTTATATTTTATCTTAAATTATACTCTAAAGTTCTTCCCTTCAAATTATACGTTTCATTCTACTAATATATTTTTTCAGAACCTCATATCTTTGCGACCAATCTCTTTTGTTTCCAACTGGATATTAGAATACTAATTTTATACTTCGTTCCAATGGGATAAAATCTATATCCTAATCCCGTTTTCCAAACTAAAAATTAAATGATATACTTAAAGAAATTCGTTTTGAAGTATCATCACCTGACTCTGAATTACCACTGCTCCCATGTTTAAATTATATTTCAAATTTATACTCTACAATTATACTTTTTATTCTACGGATATATATTATTCTAAGAACTTCATTATTTTAGCAATAGTTACACCAACCACTTTGTTTTCAAGCTGAAAATTATAAGATGAAAATTATAATCAAAATCGTTCTGACACTGGGATGCGAAATATTAAATACCATAACTTAAAGAAAATGGTTTAGAATATTTTTTTTTAACTTGGAATTGCCACCCAGGTTGTATTTTAAAATTATATTTGCAATTTCTACTCTTAAACTATAACCTATTATTCTATGAATATATTACTCTTAGATCTTCATATTTTTTTGTAAAAGATAAGATATATCAACTCCTTTTATTTCAAACTGAAATTGTAACACTGATTTTATAATTCTTGGTGCCTTCAGGATAAAATTTATATTTTATCTAAAATTTATATTTTATCTTAAATTATACTCTAAAGTTCTTCTCTTCCAACTATACGTTTCACTGATTGTAACACTGATTTTATAATTCTTGGTGCCTTCAGGATAAAATTTATATCCTATCCTAGTCCACTGTTCCAAACTATAAATACGAAAATGACATACCATAAAGAAATGGTTTTATAACGTTTTTCCCTGGCTCCCATTTTTAAATTTTATTTGAAATTTCTTCCCTCCTGTCTACTTTTTATTCTATAAATACAGTATATTATTCTTAGAACTAAATATGTATGCAGTAGATACACAAATGACTTTTGTTTCAATTTGAGAAGTAGAACATTTTATAATTCTTGGGGCCAATAGGATAATGTGTATTTTCTAATCCAGTGTTGCGAACTAAAAATAAAATGTCATAACTTAAAGAAAAAGGTTTTAGCGTAGTATTTTCTTAACTCTGAGTTGCCACTGCTCCCATTTTTAAATTATATTTAAAAATGGGAGCAGTGGGAGTAATATTTAGTGTACGTTCTAATGGTCGGATCTTCCCTCATGATCATGATTACATAAGACGATTATGATGATGTTAGTTGATCACAATGATAGATTGGAAACTAATACATAGGACATAGTCGAAGTACTGAATGTGCAGTGTATATCAATGTATTTCAGCCTCGTGAGAGCAATGTCATGAGAAGCTGGAGTGTAGAAGATATGATAAAGGAGGGACTGATTGTAAGCAGGAGGTGTATGAGGAATGAAAATTAAAATTAAATTAAACTTGATGTTCAAAAAGAAGTAGGACATTCCAATGAATGAATCCATAAGTGTTTGATTTAACATGAGTTTTGCAACAGCGAGAGTCGTCCCAAAGAAAAGCGGGAAATATTGGTCCACTTCACTAGGAGTTAGTATAGGACCTAAGCTAATGAGAGGTTGGTGGCGATCGGAGTTCAGAATTTCGTTGATAACTCTACGATGGTCAGCATTTGTTTCTCATGTAGTATAGCAAGTGATGAATTCACTTGATAACGGATATGCGCCTACAGCCGTTAACTTCGATTTTAAAGGCACTGAATTTTGATGCACTAATGGACCGACCGACTAGCAAATTGTCTGTGAGATGCATATCAGCAGTTGTTGGAATAAACTTTGCAGAAGTCGAAGTTGTTCCTACTAAATATATTTATTTTATTTTTGAAGCGTTGTCTATAATCGTGCACAATGAGAGTTCCTTTAGGTCTGATGCTAAGGATACCGCATGTTAATGGTCATATTTATAGATATGCTAGTCAGTTTACAGCTTAGGCTCCCGCATTAGTCCAATAGCTTCCATAAAGTTATGAAACCTAAAAGTTACTCAGTGAAGAGAGACTCTTAAAATCATAGCTAAAGAGTCACAAAAAATAATGAGCTGCATGTGTTTTATCGTTTCTTTGGAAATTTAATTAGTGGCGTTTTTCGCCTTCATGTTACGGGGTACTGCAAAGCGTAGTAAGCTTGCAAAAAATTATGCGTGAGCTAACACCATTTTCCACTTTGGTTATTTTTCCTCTATTTATCTATTGGGTATGAAAAAATTCACTCCTTACAGACACACTATATGCGAAACATTAGTCCTTTCATTCAACTTGTGTTGAGAATAATCTCTGTCAGTCAAGCCTTTCTTAAGAAATGATAGTCTGCCATTTTTCACAAATTTTAAAATAATTTACACACTTTGGTATTTGTGAATGATATGCTGCATTCGCTTTGTAACCCAGTGTGAGAAAACGCCACCCGGTTTATTGGATGCTTGAAGAGATTTTAAAAGGTTCCATCCGAAACAGTCATTTGATGCGTACGAAACCTTAACAGCAAACGTTCATCAAAATTATTCTGACCCATTTTGCATCATACATTTTTTTAAAAAAAAGTCACCACTTTATTATACACATTTAAATACATGCTTATATTCATATATTGTAAATGTTTGATGAGAGAGGATTCTACACATAAATTTACCTTAAACGCTGTTCGCAGCATGATGGTGTTTTCATGCTGTAAAACCTGCACGTTATCGCTGTTTCCATTCAGCAGTCTAGAGGTATGACAATGTATTTCCTAACTTATAAAGTACTGGTAAACACTTGTAGGATTGAGAGGACAAAAATACACAGCTTAAAAACACAGTAATTACTTAAATTTTGATGACTCGATGTTTTAATAACTATTTGTAAGGATAAACAATAAAATAGGACTTTCTTTTTTTATTAACAAGATACTATTCAAAACAATTGAGTCTAAGTTTTAAAAATGTAATAGTATAAAATACACTGGTGTCCAAAACCTAAAGACAATACACTATTTCGGAAGATTACAACAGTAAATTCAGACGAGTCATCTTGTGGCAATTTGTATATCTGACGATTTCGAGTAAAAAGCGGGTACACATTCAAATTTTCGAATGTGCGCAGAGTCACGTGTAGCACTCAATATTATAAAAGCGAAACAGCTGCACTAAGCGAATTGTCTTACGGAAGCTGTTTTCGTGAAGGAATAAAATTGCGAACTTGAATGTCTTGTAATGTCTCATTTTGATAACCTAGATGATCACAACCGCGTGAAATTATCTAGACAGAGACAATTTCAATCTGGGAAGAATTATTGGAAAGCTTGAAGAATGCCGTAGAATTACTGGATATTGCCAGAGAGTGTGGAATCTCACACAGTGTTGCATCTAGGCTCTGGGCAGAGTTTCAAACCACTGGAATATTTTCCAGACGTTTGCTATGGTAGAGAGGAAGATAGATTTTTGATTACAACAGCGAAACGTAATCGATGAACCACGGTAGATCAGCTTACAAGTCGGCTCCATTCAAGCACAAGTACGCGGATATCTCGACAAATTATAGCAAGACGGCCTATATTCCCGAAGGCCAGTAACTCGTCGTATAGCATATTTTGTTGATGTTTCCATAAGTATTCAAAAAGACATCATTTAGCTAATGTACCGTTTATAGATGAGAGTCGTTTTAGTCTTTCCTCCGATTCTAGGCAGTAATTCATCTGGCATGAAAGTGGTACTGCTTATCTTCGGGAGAATGTTCCTGAAAGGGGATAGATACCTCAATGTGCTAGGATCATGGAGTGGGAATGTATGATGCTTAATGGACGCACCGAGCTACAGCGAAGGTCTTCAATGTCAAGTCCGATTGTTTTGTCGTGCTGTAGAGGAAAAATGCATTTTTATGGATGAAATGCCACACCACATCGTACACAAGCAGTGGAGATACTTCTGGAGACCGAGGATATTAATGGAATCGAGTGACCAGCACGTTCCTCAGACCTCAACCTCATAGAGCACGTTTGGGACGCAATAAGAAGACGCACTGTTTCTCGAAATTCGCCTCCAGAAAACAAACAAGGTCTTATCCTTGCTCTGAAGGAACAGTGGGCCAGTTTGTCTCAAGAATTCTTGAATCATTTGGAGCTCATGGACTTTTTGAGAACTTCATTGCAGATCGGGGTGAACATATTCCATGCTGAAATGTCTCTTGGCATAGTTTTCTGTAAACACTGTACATTAATTCCTTAACTACATCATTTGGAGAAATTTGTTACTTTTGCTAAAACTTACTGGGTTTCACTTTGTACGATATATATAACACAGTTTTGTGTAATATTATTATTATTATTACGTGACATTTTCAGGGAGTCCAAAGACTCATAGAGAGAAGACACCTACTCTACAACCAACTCTGTCTCCGCCACTCAATCCACCAACCACTACGAACCGCAACTATTATCATCTACACGAACACCATCTACCACCACCACCACTTGCATTTTCACAGACAATCACAACCATCCATGCCCATCGCTGGATTCGAACCCACAGCCTCTTGGTTGGAGAGCGGATACACTAACCACTCGGCCAACCAGGCCGGCTACTAATATAATTTATTAGTATGTTGACCACATTTATGTCCACATTTGGCTGTAGTCCTGAACATTTTTTCATATACAGATAATAGCTTCGAAAACTAGTGGATATTAAATAATTTGGAATTGTAATTTTCACGTTCGCTTGGTAGTATTTTGCTTATTTATGCAGTATTTCCATTCTCTCTACTGAATTATTATACTACGAATAAAGAGTTGAATTATATTTTTATTCTTTTTGTTTTTTTAATTTATACTCATTATAAATGCTGTCTAGCAAAACAAAATTATAGTGTGAATGTGCATCTGGTATTATTTCCATTGTAAATTATCTTGTCTTCAGCTCTACTAGAAAATTGAGAAGGGCTCGCTTAATATATTTCCTCTATGATTGTGCAGTCGTTTCTATGAATTCAAACTGCGAATGGTAATAATTTTCATAATGAAATTCTTTTAAAACGAGGTTTACTTCGAAGGGTGCTTCAGCATACAATTTATTTTATCTTCATAAAATAAAAGTTCATACTTTTAACGTTTTTTCTTCTTTAAAAAGAAAGGCCTGAAGTAAAAATATAACTATTCGATATCCAAGGTTTCCGCAATTTTCTCTCTTCTCGCGCAGCTGATCGCTTCGTTACCGCCTTCGTTTTTTGTCACGCATGCTCTAACATGCGTTGTTTTTCCAGTTTCCGTTTGAATGACGAAGCGACAACAGTGAACGCCCTTGTTGTCAATAAGCTGTTTAGGTGAACACAAACTCGCACACTTCGAGGAAAAGATAGTAAGTTGTTGTTGTTGTTTTTGATCTTATATAAACACATTTAAAACTCAATATGTTGAATTCTAATTGTAAAACCCTTACGATTTTGAATTCCAATGAATATCTAAAAGGAATGTTAATATTTCATAGAAAACCGGTTAATCTATTTAATCCCCTTTCTCTGTTTGTTACATTCGCTTATGAAAGATATTGATAAATATAAGAGAAAAAATATAGTTTTTTTATCTTTATTTAATGATTAGAATAATGTAAGGCATCTGTAACTACGGATGTCAATAGCCAGTATTAACGTTTCAAAATTTCTTTCTTTCAGTGAATGGAGGAGAGGAGATTGATTTCAAAGAATCTTAGTATATTCAGAATGGAATTCTAGACATTTGGGGTTTATTTCTTCGATTACTAACGCAGTCGATACTGTCGAACTTTCAGATGGAAAGAATGAATTCTATACACGTCAGAGGTTGCGAGAAAAGCCTTCCTAAGACTTTCTCAAATAAAGGTAAGTAAACTGTTTAAATAACCTGTCAACTCCTTCACATCTCCCAAAGCATTTGATGTAAGTTCATATCACTTAATGATGCCGTGATAAAATTATACATGCATGTACTGCAGTTCCTTAGGATATACAGGTTTCATCATAATGAAAATTTGGTGTTCTAATGCAGAAGCCCCTAATAGAAAGAATATTGTGATTTGGAATAACCGTACCGTGCATTTATGCGAAGATGGGATCAGCAGATCTCTTTTACTCCGCATTTAGTCGCTTACGCGAAAGAAATCTTTGCATATTCCGAGAACTAAAAATATAAACAATTATGTTCAGGAGGGTCTCATCAACTGGGTTGAAGAAGGTTATTTAATAATCTGTATAGGTAACAGATGTAAATGAAATGACGAGAAGACAAGTAGACAAACAAATACACCCAGAGAGACAGAAAGAGACATTAATTCTTCACCAGTTTTTAAATGAAACAGGCAACATTCTGAATTTTTCATGAACAGGCGATACAGATCAATAATTAATATTGTACTCTTTCTCTTTTTCTCTTTCTCTCTCTCTCTCACTCACTCACTCAATCACCCCGTCAGCGTCAACAGTAACAGAGCAGACAGCACGCACTATCAGAAGCTAGAAGGAGTGTTATAATTTACTGACTGTGTATATGGTGCGCAATCAATGAACGTTTGCGAAGTGATGTTCCAGTACAATAAGGCTCTTATAACTCTTCGCTTTGCGAGTATCCTCTCATACGACGCTTTTCAATTATTACCAATGTCCATTTATTCAAGTCGAATTCGCTCATCCATTGCGCAGGTTTACTGAACCAGGCGTTTTTTTTTTGCGACATTATTGCAAGTTGCATATCTCGGTATCCAAAGAGTTCATCGAAAAGGCAATTCATTGAAAGAAGACAATTCATTCGAAAAGGCAATTCATCGAACGACAATTCTTCGAAAATGCATTTCATCGAAAAAACAGTTCATCGAAAATTTTAAATTTTCGAAAATATTATGAGAAAATTGATCGGTTTAGAACAAAAACTGAACTGTGCAAAGTGAGATAGCAATGGTACTTTAATCTGGAAAATTTATAGAACAATATGATTTCTTATAGTCCTTATCCGATAACTGTTTCATGTCTGTTCATGGGACTGATTTGCCTGTTTCCGAGAGGAAAAGTCCAGCCATCTCCGTATTATGCCTGCTAAGTTACCTTTAGCTGAACAGGACTGATAAAAATTATGTGCGTCAAAAATGGGATTCCAACTACCCAGGTCTTTCTAACTAAACGACTTCGTTTAACCTACTGAACTACGCAGGCTCCATTATTATTATTAGTAGTAATATGCGACTTCAATACAGCAATTATTATGGGATGAATTTTACTCTGATTCGCTATTTCAAATTTTTTAAGAAAATGTCGAACCGTTCCAGTTTTCAGTTCGGTTATATTCGGTGCGACAAAGAAATATCGTGTCCAAATTATGTACTGTATTTACAAAATCTCTATGATTTAGGGGAATTAATAGAAGTTGCCAGTACAAGAAGCTGTCTGCATGGTTCAGTTTTTGTTCTAAATGGATTATTTTTATCATAACATTATCGAAAGATTTAAAATTTTCGGTGAATTGTTCATTCGATGAATTTTCATGTAACCCATATCGCTGTTTCGCTGTGGATAACTGTTTATAAGGATTATTTTCTTTTATTACGGTTAATAATGGCAGAAAGAAATCAAAAGTATATTGTTGCTTCCAGTGAAAATAAAGAAACCTCCTTTTCACTGGAAATAGGTTTTCCTTCGTAAATCTATTACAATAGATACTAAAATATCCATTATTAACATAATTAACGGCTATTGTAGCCTGTTTTGTTTAGGAGTGTCCCTTATTTTAATGCATTGGCTAACATAACTCAAAAAAGGGGTATATATATATATAAATCCAAGCTCCTGCTGAAAGGTTGTTTGTAAAAGGGGGAAGAGGGAAAGAACATAGGGGTGTGCTTGAGACGCGGGAAATATGTTTGGAAACCCGGGTTACTATTAATGAGGGTGGGAACGAAGGGGAAGGGTATCCTTATGTGGAAACTGGGACAAGGGTTTACGGGGTGTGGACCGTTTCAGTCATCGTCTGACCATCGTCGGAACTAACAAAAGCAGAATTTCCCGACACGTATGAGCATCAAACTGTTAGTTCCGACGATGGTCAGACGATGACCGAAACGGTCCACACCCCGTAAATAAACCTTTGTCCCAGTTTCCAAATAAGGATACCCTTCCCCTTCGTTCCCCCCTCTCCCCCCACAACAAAATAATATATATATATATTTATTTATTTATATATATATATTATTAATAGTAACCCGGATTTCCAAACTTATTTCCCGCGTCTCAAGCACACCCCCATGTTCTTTCCCTCTTCCCCCCTTTTACAAACAACTTTCAGCAGGAGCTTGGATTTAGAAGGCATCTTTAAACCAAAAACAAGGTATGTACAAAATTTTTCCACATATATATATATATATATATATATATATATATACACCCCTTTTTTGAGTTATGTTAGCCAGTGTATTAAAATAAGGGACACTCCTAAACAAAAACAGGCTACAATAGCCGTTAATTATATTAATAGTGTTTAAGAGGAGTAACATGGGAATTTCCCAGAAACTATACTTAAAATATCTATTATTATTATTAGATGACATCTCCAAGGAGTACAAGGGCTAATTGCGGGAGGGCACTCTACTACATCCCCCCCACATACACACACACACACACACATACAAATATCTCACCGTCTTCCAACTACACACACAGCAGCCATCTACCGCTCACAACCACCAACAGCAATTTTTGTCTATCCATATACTGTCTATCTATATATATAAGTTTAATCATTTCATATGACGTTTTTCTAAATAAAATTATATAAACAAGTTCATTTGTAAGATATGCATAATACGCTAGTAGTTGATCTGAAAGCAAATCGTCATAATATAAGTGAAATATTATTAAACATGAAGATATCTGCTCGAGAACTTTAGGAAATTTTTTAAGTTATATGAAATGTTAAATTATACACTATTAGCGAAACATGTTTCATCATGATGTTCAAGAGAAATAAATTACTCGTGAATCATATAAAGTATACCATTATATGGGTTTAAAAAATAATACCTTTTTATGCTGCTTTTCTCTCTCTCTCTCTCTCTCTCTCTCTCTTAAAGAGGCTAAAGTGGTTAATTATTACGTCCTGTATATATATATATATATATATATATATATAAGTGTTGTATATATATATATATATATATATATATATATATATAAGTATTGGTATAAGTGAGACGTGGTTAGATGACAATGACATCCTGACAGGAATAGAGATGAACGGATATGGTATTTTTCGTGAAGATAGACAGGGAAGAAAGGGTGGAGGAGTACTGTTAATGGTAGCAGATGAGTTGTGCCCATCTAAGGTGAATTTGCAAGGTGCAAATAGTGGTCATGGTTTTGAAACAGTATGGTGTGAGGTAGAAGTAAACAGGATGAAATATTCAGTTGGGTGTTGCTATAGACCTGGTAATATGGAGGGTAATGAGAAGGAACTGTATAGGCAAATTGGCCTAGCTAGCAAGAAACGGGTGATCATTATGGTCGACTTTAATTATGGTAATATAGACTGGAAGCAAGATACTGCATCTGGGGGGTATCTTTCAAAAACTCCAAAAAATCAAGAAAATGATTTTTTGGAGTTTTTGAAATATATCTTAGGCAGCACGTAACGGAGGGTACATGAGGATCAGGAGCATTGGATTTGATCATCTCATTAGATGATGTTATTATAAATGAGGTGCCAAATCTTCCACCAGTTGGTGAGAGTGACCAAGAGGTGATCACGTGCAGGGTGACCAGTCATTCGAGGACGTCTGTTAGAAAAGGATATATGTGGAATTATAAGACTGGTAATTACGAAAAGCTCAGGAAACAGCTTGCGATAATAAATTAGAAAGAGGAACTGGATGGAAAGGATATCAATGCTGCTTGAGTCATACTCAAGAACTATTTGGTGGAGGCAATATCAGAGTGTAATTCCAAGGGTCAAGAGGGTAACTAGAGTGGGTTTAAAATGGATGAATCAAGAGATAAGGTATGCAATCTGGAAGAAGATTGCATACCTTATGCAATGATTATGGAAGAAACACAAAATGAGTATTTACAACAACCAGTTGCATGATAAGTACAAAGAGCAGGCGAGGAACGTGACTAGATTGATAAGGGTAGCAAAAATGCAGTATGAGCAGCAGTTAGCTAAAGCGGTCAAAAATCCTGAGCAGTTTTTTCGATATGTCGCCAGCAGAAGAAAGAATGATTATGGTAGGATGGGATTGATGGGTGAAAACGGATGAATAATAATCGCTGCGGAGGATATAGTTGAGATATTTAGTGAGTAATTTCTAAAGGTATTTCATTCTTGTCAATGTGGCATCATGCAGAACTTGAAAGCAGTGCGAAATGAGGAGGAAGAGAAACTGTTAGTAAGTGAACAGGAGGTATATGAGGAATTGAATAGACTTGATGTAAATAAGGCTGTGGGACTTGATGCTATTTTACCATGTGTCTTGAGGGAATGCGCCAGAGAGTTAACAACAGCTTTTGTATATCTTTTCAACATGAGTCTCTCATTGGATCAAGTTCCAAAAGAGTGGAAAGAGGGTAAAATTGTTCCAATTCATAAAGGAAGTGATAAGAGTAAGGCCATAATTATAGACCAGTCTGTGTGTCTGAAGTTGTGGGCAAGAGAAGTTAGTGAAGTATGGTATTAGAGAAGTTAGTTAGAAATAAGATTCAGAATTGGGTTGACAACAGAAAAATACTCTTTGGCGGCCAGCATGGATTTACTAAAGGAAGATCGTGCTTTAGCAACCTGCTTACTTTTTATAATAAGTCACAAATGCGTTGGATAAGGGTATTGCATATACAGTGGTATATTTTGATTTTGCAAAGGCGTTTGATAAATTGCCACATGACAACCTGGTAATTAAATTGAAACGGATGGGGCTGAACAGTAGATTGGTTCGCTGGATTGGAGATTGGCTGTCTGATAGGAGCGATATCCCAGAAGAGGAAAGTTACTAGTGGTGTACCTCAAGAGGTTTGTTTTGGGTCCATTGCTGTTTAATTTGTATGGAAATGATATCTGTAGAGGTCTGAATGGTGATGTGCAGTTGTTTGCAGATGATGCAAAGTTGGGGAGAGCTATCAGGAATAGTGTGGATGCTGTAGCTTTGCAAGAGGACTTCAATACACTGGCTGAATGGGTAAATAAGTGGGGATATCAATTCAATTCAATTTTTCAAAGTGTAGGGTTTTGAAATTTGGGAAGCAGAGATGGTATGCAAAGTACACAATCGGTGCAAATATCTTGGAAGAGGTAGAGGAGATGAGAGCTCTGGGTGTGATTGTAGACAAGGACCTAAAATTTCGGGGACATGTTACTAAAATTGTGAAGACAACACAGCGGATAATGGGAATTATTCGGAGGATACTGACTTGTAGAAGTAAGGATGTTATGGTTCCTTTGTATAAGGCTTTGATCAGGCCACATATAGATTACTGTGCACAGATCTGGTCACCTGGTTTTCAAAAAGATGAAATTGCGTTGGAAAAAGTTCGGAAGCGATTGACTAAGGTGGTTTCTGGTCTCTGGAATGTACAATATGAAGACAGATTAAAAAAATGCAATTTGCAGAGCAGAAATTGGTGGATAGAAGGAGGAGGGGAGGGAATATGATTGAGACATATAAGCTGTTAAGAGGTTATTACTAGTTTAATGTTGGGGAGGTTTTGCACAGAATGGAGGAGGATAGCAGGAGAACAATAGGTCATTCCTGGAAGCTGTATAAGGAGGGTGTGAGCAAGGGAGTGAGGAGCAGGTTTTTTGCATGGAGAGTGGTGAGTGATTGGAATGCTTTGCCCGAGAGTGTGGTGAGTGCGTATTTAAGGAAATACATCATTGGGAAACTATAAAAACGAAACAAAAAACACCTATAACTTCCACAAACAACACATTTTGAATTGTGGAATAAAAATTTAAATACATTAAATTTTTATTCCACAGTGAATGTATTTAAGGCACAGTATGATAAACTGTATGTATAACAATGGACCTCCCACGATGAGTTTTTGACTCCATGGAGGTTTTTATAATAATAATAATAATATATGCAAATTGAAGCTTTTTATATTAATCAGGATCTCGTATGATATTTCGTAATGAATTCTAATACAGAAATGTTTAGCTACTGGGATAAGAAAAATTCTTTAAAAATAGAATCGTAACCCTACTAAATAAACAATCATATTTAAACGTGTATAACCTAGCTTCTTCATATAAAGACATATAACGATATTCAGAATAAGCGCCTGCACTTAAATGAGAGAGAGAGAGAGAGAGAGAGAGAGAGAGAGAGAGAGAGAGAGAGAGAGAGAGAGTGTGTGTGTGTGGTTAAAGTGGTTAATTATTATAAATTATGAAATTACGAATCATATTTTTATTTTATTTCATGTTTTTAACCGCCATGTCAAACTTCCACTCTCTGATTTAACAGTCAGTGTTTACCACTACGAGTATTACGTAGATCTGGAGGTGCACGCAGATTCACCGCAAGATTTCATTCAAATTCTAAATTTTAGGGAATTATAATCTTAAAAATGTTTTAAATAAATTTAAATTCAAACAACTTTAACTAAAAAAATCCAATTAAATAAATGTTAACAAAAATTAAATTAAATTTATTTAAAATAAATAAAGTTTAATTAATATAGCATGTGAAATTTTGATTAACCACCCCAAATCTTAATGAAAATTGTGGCATAAAAATCCCAAAAATTCGGATGACACACATTGAGCCTACTTAGTTTTCTAGCAAACCCTAACTTCAGGACTCTCAGCAATTTTCAGCTTTTATTGTCCACTATCAATACTGATTAGCCATAAATTATATTATACTTATATAATTTTTTTTTCTTTTTATGTGAACATGTTGTTCTCCAGCTTGAATTTAATTTTGTTACCTAATAATAATAATAATAATAATAATAGAGGACTAGCTTTGATATAGTAAGATTTTTAACGGTTAATCAGTAACTTTAGCACACCATATAGACTGTAGTGCTGCTTGTTTTTTTTGCTATATGTATACACTCCAGATGATGACCTTCATGTGAAGGTCGAAACTTCGAGTGTCTATTTTAGTTTATATTAAACTAAAGTTTTACTCTAACGAGGTAGTTGTTTCCATAATTTTCATAATGTCTTTAATTAATATATTTTAATTACTACTTTAGTTTCAATTAATATTTCTTTGTAAACTATCAGAAAGGACTTATTTCTTTCTTTCTTCAGTTTCCCAGAGGAACAATCTCCAAGTGCCCATAAAGAGCACCAAGGAATATGCATCATCGGTGTTCGAGAAGTCCCTTGTCACTGGAATATCAGAAATCGCAACAGCCAAAAGTACATTCCAGAAACTTCTCAAGGTTGTTATTCTACTGGTATGTCTGGCTGGTTTTATTTATCAAACTACTAAATTTTTGTTGTTGTACTTCCAATATGCGTGCATTCCGGAAACCAATTTGATATACGCAAATGAAACAGATGTTCCAGCTATCACAATATGTAACTCGAATGGGTAAGATTTCGAAAGACTCTTTAAAAATACTCTAATTTATGACAAAGAATATGTGTAAATTTTAAAATTATAAAGTTATAAATGTTAAAAGTATCCATTTGACGTTGTAGAAAGTTCATAATTTTTTATATGGAAATTTTCTTTCAGAATTCGTAGAGAGCGATACTGCGAAAATTATCCAGAAAAATGTTCTCCTCTCAGTAACATCACAATGTTCTGTGAAACTTATCCACACTATTGTATTAATGAAACGAAAAGAAAAAATCTCAAAGTAAGAATTCAGTCAAGCATTTAAAACCCTAACGTAATTAACATCACTTTAAGAATCATCAATTGAAGAGCTCTCTTTTTTTTTCTCTTCCACTCAAGTTCCTGCGTTTCTTTATTTCTAATAACACCCAAAGGAAAGTGAATAAATTAAGAATACGTGTAATATCCTCTAAAATACTAACCAACATGCTTGTATAGGAACAGATGGGCATGCCGAGAAAAGAGAGGAGCTCTTCAATTATTAGATTATTTCTTGCATTATTTCTACAGTGTCATTTAGTTGCATAATTATAACTCTCAGTTTTATATTGCAGTTGTTCATCAACTCAAACTCATCCTGTTTTGTAAGTGGCTTTTATTTTGAACAAGCTAGTCATTCGAATTATCAATTCCTGTGAAAACCAACAGGCGCTGTGAAGAAATATTTAAGCATGTTCATTTAATACCGGGCTAAATATATGCAGAAATAAGGAAAAATAAATCGATGCTTATTTTTTTAATGTATTTAACTTTTTATTCCACAATTCAAAATGTGTTGTTTGTAGAAGTTATAGGTGTTTTTTGTTTCGTTTTTATAGTTTCCCAATGATGTTTCTTGGCCAACTTATGAACAAGCAGATGAATGTGGTGACGCAGAAAATGAGCTCTTTCCGTATTGTTTTATTCCTCCTATAAAAGTAAACAATTGCGAGTAAGAATCTGCCTTTGAACGGCGATTTGTAAGCATTAAACCATTGTTTAACTTTAATTATTATTATTATTATTATTATTATTATTATTATTTTATTCGCATAATTGGTACACAGTCAAAACAAGATATAATTCAAAGAATCTGACAGAGCATTTCAGATTCTGCCCAAGAATCTAAGAAATGGTTTACAAAATACATTCTCTAAGCAACAGCTTCACCGCGGAGATACTGTTTAAGATTAACTAACATGAATCCGTAGCGTCGTAAAATATGGACTGTTCCAAGTAATGCCGTTTTTTTTTTGTTTTTTTTGGGGGGGGGATCACATGGGGTCATTTCGTTGATGTTTAATTCTTATAAATAGTTGGATAGCTTTTTTTATAGCTGTACAGCATTTTCTTGTAATAGTTGGACAGCAAAAATGACATGTTTATCTTTACATGTAAACGTTCGTTTCAGCATTACAATTATCTTTTGAGTTGTATTTGCAATCTTTGCTATATGGCTCCTGAACTTTAACTTCCTATCTACTATCTACTCACCCCAAAGACATTACATTTGTTTACAGCAAAAACGACATCCATTTTCCCATGCCCACAATTCCAGACTATCCAAATCATTTTGCAAGTACTGCATGTCAGCAACATTCCAGATTACCCTACCTATCTTTGCATCATCAGTAAATAGCTATATGTCACCTGCCAAATTCTTCCCAATATCATTAATATGGAGAATGAATAACAGTCGACCAAGAACTGATTCTTGTGGTACACCGCTGGTTACCTTAATGTGATATGAGTCTGGTTACTCAGACTCGCACCCCCTGTATTCCACTTTTTTTATATCTGTCAGTTAGCCATCTTCTTATCCATGCTATAATCCAAACACATATTCTCCAATTTATGGACAGCCTTCCAGGCTGTATTCCCAAAAGCCTTAGCAAAATCAAAAATATCACGGTGTACCCATTTTCCTTTTCTAGCTCAATGGTAACGTTATTATAGAACGTGGACAAGTCGTTAAAACATGACCTTCTTTTGTAAATCCATGCTCTTAATTGCAAAGTAGAAATTCTCTCTCAACAGCTTTCAGAATGCGAGCCATGACTAACTTTTCCAAACTCTTTACCACCACTTTCGAAATACTGATTATTGGATAGTTGGATAAATCAATCTTTGCATCACACTTGAGCAATGGCATTATCATGCATTCATTCCACTCCTTCGGAATCTGCCTTGTTTTGAGACTCAAACTATATAACCTTGTTAATGGAATAGGCAGTTAAGCTGAACACTCTTTTACCACCCGTCACGACATCCCATCAGTCCCTACCTAAATTCTTATTCAGTTTATGCAACAGCTCTAATACATCTTCATATACCCGAGTTTCTTCATCCAGTGAATTAATGTTGCATACAGCAAGTTGATAGTTTTAGCTAAATGGGCATTCATTAATTGAAGAACCTCTTTTGCACCTCTCATCTTCACGCCATCTGCATTTAGATGAGTTATTCTTTCATATTCATTCTTTCTTTTACTTTCAGCATATCGATAGAATTATGGTGGGTTGTTTTTAGCTTACATAGCCAGTTTCACTTCGTTCTTGGACTTAACTTTCTGTTCAACGCTTGTGAGTCTTTTGGCCTGCTGCTTATAATTTTCATAACGGACAGCATCCTTATGCACACTGTATTCCTTCCACATCGTCATTTTCTTACGAATCTCTTGCCTGATAAGATTACACATTCATTTTATTCCTAGCCTATTTATTCTTCGGACTCTCGGAACACATTCACATATCGCAACATTTAAGTGTTATTTAAATGCTTCTCATGCACTGTCGACATTCTTCCCATCCAGCAACCGATCCCATTCCAGTGAACTCAATATATCCTCAGGTGGTCATAATTTCCTGCTTTGTTGTTCAGCATGTAACCTTTTCTGAATGTAACATTCATAAACTTAGTCACTTCCCAAGTGAGTACCGCATGATCACTGTCACCAACCGGAGGCAGAATAGTTACGTCTTTAACTGGAATGCCCTCTGACACTAGGATGAAATGTAACACTGTTTAACCTCGAATTTCTTCTGTCACATTCTGGATGAAGATGTTGTCTCGCAAGAGCTCAATAAATTCAGTCACTTTCTTCTCACGATATTTTACTGCTATCCAATCAATGTTTGTACAATTAAAGTCTCCCATTATGATTATTCTTTTCGTACTCATATTTTCTATCTGGTGATGCATTTCTTCATCACTAGCAACCGAACCACCAGGTCTGTAACAACACCTCATTATGTAATTGATCTTGTTATATTCCACCTCACACCAGATGGCGTCAAACTCACTGCCAAATTAAAAACTGTTATAGTAGTACTCGATAGTTGTCTCCGTATCATAGGTCTACATATTTACTGGATTCAAGTCATCCGTTATCATTATTATATCATCACCTCATCCCCTTCCTGTCTATTCTTACTAAAATACTGTACCTTTTACATTCGATACCAGACCAGTCAGTATGCCTGATTCTGACAGCCAGGTCTCACTAATTCATACAATCTGAGGTCACGACATTCGTACCAGTCAGGCATACTGACTGGTATCGAACGTAAAAGGTACAGTATTTTAGGCAACAAAGACAACAAACTCTACCCCTTTATTTCTGATACTCGTAGCATTCGTGTATAGGCATAATAAACAGCATGCATGTTCTTTTGTATACTATTGTCTGTAGTCTGAGTGACACAGGTGGACAACTTGCAGATTTCTGCTGACATGTTTGCACATGTTTGATGTGTCCGAACGTGACGAACACAAAGTCGAAATCGTTCTCTCCAAGCAATCAGTCCCATGATAATGCTCATTCCTGTCACTTACACAGTTTCATAATATTGTCGCAATTACACGCATATTCTCACCATTCCTTCCTTTATAATTTAGTTTCTCTGACTTCCTGTGTTAGAACTTATACCAGTTATGTTTTTCAAGATTCCTGATACTAAAAGCATTCAAGTGTAGGCCATTGCTCTGATACAAATCCAATCTTCCCTAAAATTCATTTCTTTCTTCTTCTTCTCTTCCGTCTAAGACGGGTTGAGTCTTCTCTTGAGCAGGATCTTCCAGTCTTCTCTATTCCTTGCTGTCCGAAAAAGTTCCTTATATGTTCTGCATCCCAAGATGTTCTTTATTCATTTCAGCCAGGTAATTCTTGGTCTTCCGGGTGTTCTTTTTTCAGTTGGAAAAGTATTGATTAGGACGTTAGGAAGTCTGTCTGCGTCCATGCGTACAGTGTGTCCAAACCATCTCAGATGTTGTTTTCTAACTTTTTCTATTATTGTCTTTTTATACAATAATTCTTGTCTGACTGTGATGTTTGTTTTCTTTTCTACCCAACTTGTTCTATTTATTTTTCTTAAGCATTTCATTTCAAATGCGAGCAGTTTTTTCTCCTCTTTTTTTTTAACTGTCCACGCTTCTGCTTCATAGATGACTGTTAGTATAATTATTGCTTCATATAATTTGATTTTGGCTTGCTTAGATATCTTGTTTGTTTTCCAGATTTTCTTTAATTTTCCCATGGTGGTCCATCCTATCGCTATTCTATGTTTGATTGTTTGAGTTCATCTATTGTTTCTGTTAATTTTGAACCAAGGTATATGACGTTGTCTACTTGTTCTATTTGTTCTCCGTTTAGGGTGGCTGAGATGGTAGTCCGTTCCTCCCTATTTTCATTACTTTTGTCTTTTGTATATTTATTGTCATATCATATGTTTTACAGGTTTCGTTTAGCTTGTTGATTAACTTTTGTAGTTCATTTGGGGTTCTTGCAAGAAGGACGAGATCATATGTATATTTGATATTATTTATGTTTAGACCATTGACATTGATTCCAGGCTCATTGTCTATTGCCTTCTTTACAACTTCTTCTAGATATATGTTGAATAGGCATGGGGATAATGGGAATCCTTGCATTACTCCTTTTTGGAATTCTATGGGTTCTGTTGTGAGTGTGTCCTTTTTAATTATTGCATTTGCAATAATTAAAAAGGACACACTCACGAAGTGAATTTGCAATAATTAGCAAATTCACTTCGCACATCCAAAACTCGCATCCATTCGTTCCACATAGACTACAGATCGAATCATTTATTATCAATATACATATATCAGTATGCATATATATAAATGTTGTTCTTTCTTATGGACATAATTATTGTCCTAATACTGCAAGTAATTATTCTTTTCGTTTATCTTTTTGTAGGATTTATATGAACAAAACAGTGTTACACGTGCCTGACAGAGGATTTAGGAAATGTTACACCCTCTTTTCTAACTTGAATACTGCAACTCTGAAGAAGTTTTCTGTCACGGCAACATTAAATAGTAAATATAATTTCTTGGTACTTCGTTTTTGGTGACTGTATCGTGTATACAGAGTTCTATGAAAGAGTAATATAAAATAAAAGCCGCGCTTCTTATAGATATTAAGTTTATTATCTATTCAAAAAAACATTTTCACTCTGTTTATAAAAATATCATTTCATTTGTTTCTAAATTTTATTACTTCCAGCAATAGATCCATACCTAAAAATGAATGTTAGTTTTTCTGGAGACCAGTATGTTTTTCCTCACGTTGAAGTTAAAGGGACTGTTTCAATTCATTCGCCATACGCACTCCCAGAACCATATAAAAATCAGTTCGTAATCTACCCAGGAAGAACGTATGTTGTCACAATAAAGGCAGTAAGTCGATTAAAATTCTTAAAAGAAGAGATATATGTACTGTTAGCTTCACAGATAAAAATTAAAAAAAAAATACCTTTATGGCCAATTCTAATTATGCATGATTAATATTTGTAATGGTTTACAGACAAGAGAAATACTTCTTCCACTTCCCTATCAAACCAACTGTACTGATTACGTGGCTAGGTGGAAAGAGAATAATGGTTCAGGGCCTCTGACCTATGAGGTAATCATTAGCACCCATACTGATTTTAGATGCTGTTTCATTTATATGTGCAATAAATCTAAATATATATTTTGTTAGGATTATTAATAAATGTTTTAATTTCCGTCATTTTCTTTAGCAAAAAAACACGATGAATGGGATTTTACTGTGCCAATCTCTATAAACTATTTCCATTATTTGATTTTTTTTATATGTGTATTAATATTTCTCTCTCTCTCTCTCTCTCTCTTCATGTAGCTTCCTCAGCGAGAGAGTGCAGCACCATGTCTTTCCTGTTTTTGCTGATTTTTGTTCAATATTTCCTTTTTGTTTCTGCACTGATCCTGTACAGTGCACGTGATCATATATGTTCAAACCATGTCCTTCTTGAAAATTTTTTACCTTGGGTATAATATATGTTAAAGATACCAAGTTATTTTAAATATAAATCTGGTTTTTCTACTCCATTTCCCAAGTAAGCAAACAGACAAGTCAGTCAAGTTTGCGCCTGCAAGTGTTGCAAGTTTAGTTGACCCTGCACGTGGTGCAAGTCCAAGGCAACTCGTGGTAAAGGTAGAATAAGCTCTGATCACTATTCTTAATATTTACCCTTAGTGCAAAGAACATCTCTTGGAGATGTATGATGCTATGTATTAAAGGCAAGGGGACACTATCCAGACAGGTTTCGACCTTTATTGAGGTCTCATAAGTGGGAGCCAGACTAAGAAATACTAAGTTTTAAGTAATACAGAGCTTATAAATATTTTACCAACACAAGTTACCATAAGGTGCCTTGACCTTATTAATTTCCTTCTTTTTTTACATCTTGATCCGCTTCCCATAATCTTTCCTTCTAAGGCTGTTAGTGTTCTCTGTCCTTCCAATCTCATCTTTCTCTGGATCATTTCCTGCAATAAAGATCTCAGTGTTCTCTGTCCTTCCAATCTCATCTTTCTCTGGATCATTTCCTGCAATAAAGATCTCAGTGTTCTCGTTCCTTGTGGGACATCTGTATTTGTCACGTGTTCCGTCCATGAGATTTTCAGAGCTTCAGAACTTTCAGAGCATTAATATTTACAGAACTTTCTAATATGCATTTAGTTTGATTCAATTATCAGTTTACTGAAGTAAACTGATAATTGAATTCATGACCTTTATAATCGGTGAATGGTGCAGGTCAGAAATCTTTGGTCATTTTATTGATTACTTTGATTTTCTAAACAACAGTCATTGCATTCCAATAATATAAAATGATTTTACAAGGTAAAGTATGAAGAATCCATTAAGCATTGTGATCTCCATTCTTTCAACCTAAGTTATATTTTACAGAATCATTTTTCAAACACCGGTAGAAGTGTATTTCTAACAACGCCTGCTTCTATCGTTACTTTTTTCTGGTAGTTTGCATAACAGTGGAGTCTGAGAACTTATCATAGCGGAGTACATACACTGATCTCCTTTAGAGAAATTAGTCCTATTTACATCCTTATTTCGTAAAAATTAGTCCTTATACGCTGTGTATATCAGGGGAAATATTACGTAAAAATCATCGTATATTTCTTTAAGACAAGAAATGTGTATTCCAAGATGAATATACGTTTCTAGAGACACCTGTGTGTATGCTTACACTCCCATACACAAAGAGAATATTTAAATTTAATATTTGTTCTACAAAATGAATATAATGTGCTGTTCAAATAATCTTTCTTGTGAAAGATTAAATAGCTGACGCTGTCCAGACAGTTCTGAATATAATTCGTATTTTCAGATGTGCACATACAAGTGTTTGGTTGATTTGATCTTGTCGAAATGTGAGTGCGTTCGTTTTGATGATTTATTTCCTTACACGTATAGAAGATGTGATAGTAAGTTGTCCTTTCAAGTAAAGTGATACAATTTCTAACTAACTAATCATTAAACTCTTTCTTGCACAAAATTTAGCAGCAAACTTCACAGATAACAGTTAATCATCTTCAGATAATCACACAATATCTTTTTAATTTGCCTCTTAGCATAAAGTTAAATAAAAATGCGAACAAATATTATGTCATAATGAGTTCGTTTTCTCTTTATTTTAGAGAACCATACTTGTGATCCCGATCCACGCATCTGGGATTATTGCCCTTATATGTGTAGTGCCCCATGCGAGTAAGTATCCAGTAGTTGGACAGGAGCGGTTAAGATTCACCTTATAATATTATGATGTAATATTTTACACTGGCGTTTAATTGTAGTAGTAAACACTTCACACTGAATTACGAAAAGTACTTTAAAACAGTAATTTGTAGGAAATTTCTTTATAATATTTATGAAAATGCAAAATAATTCACAAATTTAAATGAACGCAGATACTGTTAAGACTATGATTTAGATAGGAAAGCTATTTTTAAATCATTTAGTGAAAACGTCCGCCAACAGGTACCTCAAGATCAAAGAGAAAGGTTTTTTTTTATCTCTGTGGAATATTTAAAGTTATGTAGAACGAACCTGACGTAGTCGCGATAGCTTAAACATCACCATAATCATCCAATCAAACAGAAGGAACATACATTTATTAAAATACACAAATGATACAATTTAGAACTTATTCTCAGAAAAGAAAAAAATGTCAAAAACAGAAAAAAAAGAACACCAATCAAACATCTCCTACTGTTAGTTTAGTTTAATTAGCATTTAATAGCACTTTTAATATTTACATTTAACAGCATTTGTTACTTAGTTTCTTTTATTTTCTTGCTTGTAAATTTTAAATATCACTTAAAATCATAAATTTCAGTTAAACTATGCAGTGTTCTAAGTTTTAACTGAAATTAAACTTCCTGACTTTAATTACATATAGTTAAGAGAATTTCGCTGTATACGAGGCCTATTTGTTTTACACTACTCGCTTAGATGGGATTCCATCCACGACAGGAACGTGAAATAGTAATGCCTATCTGCTACTCCTCTAGAGATCAAACATGGAGCTTTATCAATTCCCCTCCAACTTCATTTCGGCCTTTTTCAGAGACCAAACATAGAACTTGATCAAGTCAACTTAGGCTTCCAATAATCATGGAGGTGTTCGTCTCATATATGGAAATACAAACATGTATTGGACATCGTTTTGGAGATTATTCTGAAAAATATTTTACATGGATTCAAGCAATATTTTAATTGAATTTTCGAGATATCCAATCCAATTTTGCAATTCACAGCTTGAATTAAAATAATTATATTAAATTAGTCTCAGCCAAACTGAGCAATAAATGAAATCAATGAATCCGAAGGGAGCTTGCTCCCAAATGAGATATATGTTGAAGGCTCTTCCTATACCAGAATGTTCTAATTAAGAGTGGTATTCAAAAAAAAACGATGACAAAGCCACTGTTATTTATGTGAAAGATTTAGAAGTAACATGTGTTCGAATAGAGAACCTCTTTAGCTTAATCAATATCGGCGTTTTTTGTTGTAAAGACCTGGATTCATATCCTCTCTAAGATACAAAGAACATTACCTTGTAGGTCTTTCCTACAACTGTTGGCGAGCGGATCTCGTTGGAAGGTAGCAAGAGTTTTTTGTTGTTGTTGTTGTTGTTGTTGTTCCTTTCAAAATCCTTAATTATTCAACTCGCAAAATAGGCAAATATGTGAAAGGTTTCATGCTAAATTCGTAATTGAAAATTTGATTTCATTGCTCAGTCTGAGTACACAAGTCAGCCCTAGATAATGAGATTTTTCATAAAAGATAAGCTTCTGCAAAAATTTGATCAACACTATTTTTTATTAATGATAAACATTATGTATAAGGGGGTATTCACTGATAAAACTGAAATTGTGTCCAAGGTCTTCTTCTTAAGTTTTGAAGATATCGTTTGAAAATTCCTAAAGTTATAGTTGTTTAAAATAAGAGCTTATTTAAATTAAGGGGATATTTAATCCCACATTATTTCAAAGCTGAATAATAAACTCTAAGATAGAAATCAAAGAGTTTCATTCAGAATATAGCAAACGATAAAAGTTCGGCGAGTCCAAACGTAAGCAAACACCTGGTAGTACAATACGAGAAACTCGCAGTAAAGGTGGATAAAGCCACGATCACTGTAGCTTTATATAAAACACATCCCCTAATGTAAAACACATTTCCTAGGAGATGTATGTTGTTTTACAAGGGAGACAGTCACTACCCAGACTGGTTTCAACCTTTATTGAGGCCTCATCAGTGAGTAGGTAGACCAAATAATACCAAGATTATAGTGATAATAGCTAGAATATCTTAGAGTTTGTTATTCGTCTTTGAAATAATGTGGGATTAAATATCCCCTTAATTTATATAATTTTCACATCGCCGAAGTGAAGCCTTTTGGCCCTTTATTTCATTAGTCTATAAGAGCATTTAAATGTTTGTTACAAAAAATTACTTATTCTTATCTACTTCTTCTAGCATATTTGATATTTCATATACTAACAAATATTTCGACTGAACTTCGATGATATAATGATTTATCAAGTATTGTTCATGTAAACTGATATGTAAATAAAATAATATTTTTTTAGTGCTGTAAAATACGAATTTACCGTTCAGGAGGAACAGTTTACTGAACATGTGAGTTATGAATCACTATTCGATATTATCACTTTATTTTCTTGCAAACTTCACATGCTAACTATGTCATTAGTTTATCTTATAAAAGTTTATCATTTTCCTTTCTACAGATACAAAGCATAAATGACACATACTTGAATAAGGGAAAGACTACGTTGTTGTAAGTAGCAATTTTTATTAATCTACTCTTAACCATTATAAATGGTTTAATTCTAGTGTAATGTAAGGGAAATAACAAAATAACAGAATTATCTTTATGCATCTTTTGTCAATTAAACTGAAGTTATCAAAGATACAAAGTACAGAATGCCTAATTGTAATAATGGGGACTAAATTTCCATTAAGGGTTAACTATGGGTCAATTGAAACCATAGGATCAGAAACACAGGTTGCATTTTACACAAATCCATTCTGTTAACTTGCCGTCAGAAATATAAAGGAATACAAAGTAAATGCGTTTACTGAATCAAACAGTGACACTCAACCTTGGTAAAGCTATGCAAAAGAAATGCTTAAATTTTTGTTTTAAATAAGGTTAGTAAGAACATCAAAGACTGGCAGAAAATCTAAGTGGTTATTGACTAGTATTCCATTATCTTCCAGGATAGCAGTTGCCTGACGATCATAACATTACTGATTGAGGATCGTTAGCCTCATTTCAAGCCTATGAGAATTTTAGGATAAAAATAACCTATGGAATTAACTCTATTGTAGTCTTTCTTTGTGTACATTTTATTTCAGAATTTGTTAGCATTGTCACTGATTTTGATTCATAATCTTTAGTATTCTTAAGAGCAGTATGAACTGTCATTTTTGATGAAGTGAGGATACAAATAATGTCTGTTATTTACTCATTCACCACTTTCTTCCACAATAATATATATTTTAACATCCATCGATCCATAATACTAGTGAACATTTTTATGCACAGGAACAGATTTAGTTATTCTTTCAAGGTTTGTACACATGGATACAATAATGGTATGTGCAATGAAAAGCCTATAAATCTGAATGAAATCACCTTCAAATCACAACAGAAACGAAAAGACCATGTTAAAATAACGATGCATATGCAGTAGACATGACTGAAGCTAATTAAAATATGGAATCCCTCATAATACATTATATAATGACAACAAAATGTTTAGATTTCGTTTCTAGATTTTTGTCGATACTTAGCAAAACAAAGGAGAATAAAAATTGATTACATGAGTTACAATATATGATAATAAATTATGCTAAAAGCACATAGAGAAAGAACTCGATCTATTATCGTTAAAATATAGACACTCTGAAATTTCTGTTTCAATATCATATATATTAGGTATCCCCATTTAAAGTTGTTGATGAATATTAGTTTCATAGTTCCCTCTGGAAAGTCTTTCTAACAAGACTTTCCAGAGAGAACGAGAAAGAGGATGGAGAAGGTTTTCTGTGTTTGTTGCCTGCGAGTGATTCTCTGGTTTTGTGAAACGAAGGTCATTCTGAAATCCCTATGCCTACAGGGAGAGTTTCCTGCAGTAGACAGAGGCGTCAATTGCCTATGTGTTTTTTGTGATGAGAATAGATCGTATTCCAGTTTTCTGTTTTTGCTAAGGTTTGCTTCCTCTTCTGTTTTGAGGGAAGAGGAAGTGTTTTTTTCCTTACTATAGTTGTTTTTATGATAACATGTGTTTTTAAAGTTGTTTTGAAGTTGTGTTCCACTTTTCTATTTCATAATTAGAGTGACATTCTTTTAATGTCGTCATATAGTATAGATTTCGTCCATTCCAGAAAATTATTCCCCTTGTTCTTGTTCCCTCTATCTTCCTTCTAAAATAACTTTACTCAATTCTACGGCTGACCATCTCATTATATGTCCAGCCATTCCGATCTTCCTATTCATGATGTCTCTGACTAGCTGGTTCTTCGTGGCGCCATCATTCGGAGCATCTACATTTGTTATTTAATCTCTCCATGAGATCTTGAGGGCCATTCTATAGCATCACAACTCGATTCTTGTATTCTTCTCATTGTCCGTTTGTCCAATACCCAGTTTTCACATCCATAACTTAAGACTGGCCACACGTATGTTTTCATCTGAGGATGTATCCATTATTCCAAAGGCTGCCTTTGCCTTTCAGATTCTGGTTTGTATTTCTTCTTTCCTTTTCCCAGTATCTGTGAATATACATCCGAGATAATTATATGTTTCTACTTGTTGTATGTAGAAACCTAATATGACCTAACACTTCTAGTTTGCTTTTAATTTAATTCCATACTCCTTTCCATTTTGGATTACTTATTTTATTTCTGTGTCTATTCATAATACAACACCGGGGGCTAATACTGCACAGAGACCCCACAAGAAACAAGTGCAGGGGAAGAAGTTCCCTATTTCATCAGCCGTCCATTTTGAATCAATCTCTGTTCGGGGCCGCCCATTCCGGATCAGATGGTCGTGAGTACCTGTTGGTCTCCGGGAGGTATTTCATTTCCCTCCTACCACCCATATCTAGTTTGCGTGGCAACGCGCTCTTTAGGATTACAGGCTCCCCGAGAGCTCTAATCAGTTTTATAAAAAAGGAAGTATCAACAACTGACACACACACACACACACACACACACACACACACACACACACACACACACACACACACACACACACACACACACACACAAAGGGTTTAGAACGAAAATTGAGAATGCATGCAATCACGAAATGGGTGACAGGTAGATATTTCTCTCATATAAGTGTGTGTGATTGGAACGATTTGTCTTTAAGTGATGAGTTAAGATAATGTGAATGAATACAAGAAGAAATAAAAAGTATGACAGCTGGTAAATGTGGCTTCCTTCAGTAAGTCTCTGACTTCCTGGATGTCTCTTTTAATAATAATAATAATATTTATTGATTTCTGAAATATTTACACAGTTACCATAATCGTCTTTTGTGACATTCCTGCTTGTAACTTTTACAAAATTCGGCACTAAGTGCTGCATATGTGATTCATTTTCTACATTGCATTTCAATTAAAATTTTAATAATAATACTTTTTTGCATCTATATTTGCAACACGTGTTCTAATATTTACAATGAAGATTACACAGAATTTTTGAATAATGGATAATAATAATAATAATAATAATAATAATAATAATAATAATAATAATAATAATAATAATAATAATAATGTCTCAGATATATTACATACATATGATTATTACAGATATTTGTTTGCATGTTTACACATTATGCATAAAATAACCATTTTTCTATTTTCATCGTTTCTTTTCAATATTTTTTTTCTTTGGTTACATATTTGGTTATTATGTATATATATTGACAGAGGATTCCGAAAAGGGAATCTTAGCAACAACGCGAATCTTCACACTGAAAATTGAGACTATCAATAAACGAATAGTAAATAAAGAGGATGTAAAGACGGCATACTATTTCAACGTTCGAAGAAACACTAAATGTTACGTTTCGTTTTCTGCCTCGAGAACACTGGTGATATCAATTATTATCTCTGAACAGGTGACGGAATTAGTGGCATCTACAACTGTAAAGTGGCTTTAAAGAAGAGGACCTACTTTGATACAGTGTTGTTTATAAAGTAGTAAACCGTTTCTCGCTGGTAATGAAATTTATGATTTATGCTTCTCGTAATAAAATTGTCGGATAAAAGGAATGTTTATACTCCAGTGAAACAGTGAGGATGAATGTAACATTATGCGCCAAATAAGGAAACATTGTATGCTCCCATGGAATATAAGAATTTTTATATTTTGAGGAAAGGACGGATGAAGAAATGACTCTAATGAACTTTTATTGTTTATAGGAATTTGTTGTGAAAAACAAAGTGTTCAATCTAGGAAACCGATTAAGTATATAGAGCATCCTTAGCTCAGTCGGTATAAGCGAAGCTCTTTCGTCGGAAAGACCTGGGTTCGATTTCTGTCTATAACGTGAGGAACCTTTATGGGATGTATTTCGACTATAGGTGAATTAGTTAGTTGGTCTCATAAGCAAGTGTAGGATTTTTGTTTCACCCAGAAAGTCGGGTTTTTCATCCCTCAGAATAGACAATCCTACCTAGTGAACACACGGATCTATCTACATTCATTATATATATATAAACTTGGTTTTTTACTCCTTCTCCCAAGTAAGCAAGACAGTTAAGTTTGCGCCTGAACGTAGTTCAAATCTAATGGCAGTGCAGCACGAGGGCAACTCGTTGTAAAGGTGGATAAAGATCTGATCACTATTCATAGTATTTCCCATAATGTAAAACAGGGTCCAGCTACTCACTGAAGAGACCTCTAAAAAGGTTGGAATCGGTCTGGGTTCCACCCATAATGTATAACAGTATACATCTCTTAGTGAGATGTGTTTTACATTATCGGAAATACTAAGAATAGTGATCTGAGCTTTAGCCACCTTCACAACGAGTTGCCCTCGTGTTGCTACCTTTAGACTTGAACTATACTTTCAGGCGCAAACTTAACTGTTTTGCTTACTTGGGAGAAGGAGTAAAAAACCAAGTTTATAAAATTACTTGATATCCTTGATTACTTGATATATATATATATATATATATATATATATATATATATATATATATATATATATATATATATATATATATATATATATATATATATATATATATATATATATATATATGTGTGTGTGTGTGTGTGTGTGTGCGTGCGTGCGTGCGTGCGTGCGTGCGTGCGTGCGTGCGCGGAAAATTTTCTACCTTTGGTGTATTATACGTTAAAGATATAATACGTTATAATACGTTAAAGATAACTCAGGCGTGAATATATTTCACGCACAAAACTTTGTTTCCTACTCGAAAAAGAGTTAAAACCAAGCATATAAAATTTCTTGGTATCTTTAACGCATATTACACCCAAGATAAAAAACTTTCTACATCTTTCTCTCATCCAGAGATTTTTATTAAGAAGGTCAAGCACCTTTTGTGTATTTGTATATGAGATATGTATGATTATTTCTGCATTAATTCAACCTTGGTATCCTCCCGGATCTGGCTGTCACTGAATAGACCTGAATAAAGGTTAACTGAGGCACGGCTGTTCCTGTTACCCCTCAGATGAGCAAATGAGCGACTTTGCTCGGTGGTGGGAGAGCCTGCTACGGTGTAGAGCCAACCGGTTCTCAGAGTTCTTCTCAGTGGCAGGGTGAGCATGTTATTGAGGGGAACAACGCTAATTTTCTGAATTTTTGATCCTGCATCGTTCATTACTGGGGGTTCTCACGAGTTTTTGTAGAGGTTATTATCCCGCCTTAAACAGAGAAACCGGTCTGGGTAGCGGCCCTTCCCAATATGCATTGCATTATACACGCCTAAAAAAATGTGGGGGAGCGGTGCTTTGCATTATGCGATACATACTAAGACAAGTGGTATGAAGTATCAGCCTCTATATACAAGTAGCACAGACGTGAATATACAAGGTGGCCATAAAATAACTTTACTATTTGGAGACATCTGTAGCTAAAACCAATAAACGGAATGAGATCAAATTTTATATTGAGACTTTTGAAGTCATGAGGAGATGATTTCTGCGAAAAAAAGATTTAGTACCAAAAGCCGCTGCTGATACGGGAAATTTTAGTTCTGGCTGAGCCGAAAACAAGCAGATAATTACATTAAAGGCAGATAAAATGGAATAATAACATTTCAATGGTGTAAACGACAGTCCCGTCACTCATTCCAGCTGGGATATGTGGCGTGTTACAATGATAACAAGAATAATAAACTAAATCAACTTGCGAGAGACACAGAAATTAATGCAGTGATTGAACTCACAGGAAATAATGTTTTATTCATCAGAATCAGGGTCCCCTGGACCACATACACGATTTTCAATGTGCTGACCTTTCTTGTGTACAACAAACTGCATCTTGTGTGCGACATGCTCTGCAGGTGAGAGTAAGAAGTCGCAGTAGATGTTCATAACAGCCCGTTTTATGTTCCCTTTCAAGACATGCAAGTTGGGAACGCCAGCAATATACACAGCCAAAAGTCAAATGGAGTAATGTCCGGGGAACGAGGCGGCCATGCCGTTGGAAAGAACTGACTGATAACCCTCTCATTACTGAAATACTGGCGTAAAAAGCGCAGTACTGAACGTTCAATGTGTGGCCGTGTTCCATTCTGCATAAAAATTATGGAGTCCAAACATCGTCTTTGCTGCAATGCAGGAACGATAAAATATTCCAGCATTCTTCGATGCTGAAAAACCTGCTCCATTACTCTTCAGTAATGGAGCAGGTTACAGGACCTGTAGGGGTAATACGCTCAAAAAAAGTATGGTCCTATTATGAAATCGGCTGTGAAGCCACACCACACGGTTACTTTTGGAGAATACAATGGTACTTGCTGGATTCCTTGGGGATGTTCATATGCCCAAATTCTTTAGTTGTGAGTTTGACCGACCCATTCAGATAAAAATGAACCTCACGCCCTACAATATTCTCCAAGGCCAGTCATTGTCGACCTCCATTCAGGCAAGGAACGTTAGCGCGAAGGTCACGCGCTTATCATAATCTGCGGCAGTTAGTGCTTGCACACGACTGAACTTATACGGATAGAAGTGAAGCATTTTACGTAAGATTTTCCAGACTGTATCATAAGCCATATCAGTTTTGTGAGCTATGGCACGAGCGCTTCGACCAGTACTGGTTCCTGTGTCATCGAACACCGCAGTAGCACCATCTGTTACCGTCTCTTCTTGTACTGCTTTCCGTCCTCTGCCAGATCTAACTCCTAGTGATCCTGTTTCTTCAAATTTCTTAATCATAGCTTTCAGTGCTACAGCTGACATAGGAATTGTACGCAGGTTATGAAGGGCCGCTACGCATTGCACTGTTTAAGGTAAAACAATTTAACAAGTAAAGCGCGTTGAGGAAAGGTAGGACGCATATTGAGCACAATTCGTGTCAATCGAATAACTGCCTGAATGTTCCCAATCCATTTTTAAGTGAAATTGGTGGCGCTGCTGTCACGTACGCACAGTAAAATTTGCATAATCCTTTTTACCTGCGTTTACTACAAATATCTGACTGCTTTCTCTGCCAGCGCCAAAATTTCTTCTATCGGCGACTTTTGGAACTAAACCTTTTTTTCGCGGAAATCATCTCCCCATGCCTTCAAAAGTCTCAAAAAAGTCTCAATATAAAATTTGGTCTCATTCCGTTTATGGTTTTAGCTACAGATGCCTCCAAAGAGGGAAAGTTATTTTATGGCTACCTTGTATTTCACGCGCAAAACTTTGTTTCACTTATTCGGAAAAAGTATTAAAACCAAGTATAAAATTTCATGGTATCTTTAACGTATAATACAGCCAAGGTAAAAAACAAAATTTCATATATGTGTGTGTGTGTGTGTGTGTCTGTGTGTGTGTGTGTGTGTGTGTGTGTGTGTGTGTGTGTGTGTGTGTGTGTGTGTGTGTGTGTGTGTGTGTGTGTGTGTGTGTGTGTGTGTGTGTGTGTGTGTGTGTGTGTGTGTGTGTGTGTGTGTGTGTGTGTGTGTGTGTGTGATCTCAAGTCAATCATTTTATGAATTCTAAAGGAAATGAAATTAAAATTTGTTTCAATGGGATTTAGTCACTCATTCTAAAATAGTCTCTTTAAAGATATAAAGAAATTGGATGGCATAGTCTCTTTACAGAGATATAAATAAAGACTTGTGGCACTTGGAACCACTATAATAAAATATTACAGGGATACTTTTTGTTACTATTTTGGTTTGCAGTTGAGTTAAGGCACTGTTTTACTTAGTGGTGAAAACCAGGCAGCCAATTTTGGTTGCCGTGATATGTAAATTACCAGAATGCTGATATTATTTTTAAATATGTAAATTACCGTTATGAATTTCTTCCCCAAATCGCCTGAAACTGTTTCTGTGAGATTATTTGTCACAAATAATTAAATATACAGAGTTGCTGAAACATCTTATCAGCGGTCACAAATATGGACACCTTTGAATAGATAGATGGTGCAACGGGTAAAATTCTTAGGCAGAGTGTGTGCTGAGACAGTAGTACCCAGAAATCACTGACTGTCATTGGTTATTGTGTCTACTAATCCATCTGAACTTTGTCATTTGTCATGGGTTGCTGTTTTATTTTTTGAGTGTCATCTGTTTTGCGTGCGTGAAGTGTGAATTGACGTGTTTAGGACACCGATATAGACAAGTTTTTAATATATAATTTTCGATAAATAAATTATAATTTTTTTTGCCCACATTTACAATGGGAAACAGTGTTGACGATCTGCTGAATGATACCCGTTTTCTCTCAGAGCTTTTGCGGATTGTATGATTGTAGTCGAAGGGAGTAAGCCTCATCCTCTCTTCCAAATTTAGCATTGTATTTCTACCTTTGAGTAATCCAAACATACCAACCAAACATAGCATTCTCCTTCATTATTGATTTCTAAGTTTCGGTATCTTGAACAAACACAGTCTCCCCCACTCTGCGCAGCTCCGATTACAATTAATTAATAAATTAAAGTATTCGAAGTTATCCTACAATTAATTACATTGAATCAATTAAGATGAGCGCTGATTCACTATGCACTCTTAAAACTTTCATACATCGATAAAAATGTAATCATAGGGTCAAACTGACGTGAAATTTGTAGCACATGTTGCATAAGCTACACGATATAACACCCAACTTAATTGCGCACGCTACTCCGCTGGACATTTTTGTTATATAAAGAAACCGAAAGTCTCGTTTCGGTTTCTTTATATATCAAAATTTCTCATTTCAAAAAAAAAAAATCTCAACACGAGACCATTTTTTGTTTGGTGTGCTAAAATTGGCTTCTAGATTTCAACACTGAAATTTCAGAAAATTATGACATAAATAACAATTTTGTTTTTCATTTTTGTTTTAAATAACTCTATTACTTCTTGTCAATTCTAAGAGTTTTCATCATAAACGGACAAAAATTTGGTATGAGAGGATATGCAAAATAAAAATGATACATACGTTGAAAAAAGGCAAATATAATTCAGAATTTAACCTTTTTTAACCAACGAAAATTACTGTTTTAAGTAGTTCTTTCTATGGGACGAAAATGAGGGGTAAAATAAATAAGAATATATCAATAAAATTACATTATTGAGATCGTTGAGATCGTTCAGACATTACTAATAAAAAAATACAGTGTTCATGTACTAAAAGTAATGGAATATTGAAAATAATTATTTACATGTTATAGCGATATCGTTTTCTATCTCCAGACAACTGCAGCAAGCAGCCCTAGTTTTTTCAATGGAGAGGGTCGTCACAGAGCATTCTTATAAGCCAAAATACGAGGTAACATTTAATTTGTTTGCATTAAAGAAATATGTTCATCAATAATTTGATTATGGTTTGATATTGGTGTATAGAGAAATACTCAAAAAGATTTTGTTTTCTGTTGTATTTGCAGAGTGTTGAACTTTTCAGTTATATCGGAGGTTATATTGGAATATGGTTAGGAGTGTCTCTCGTTGCCGTTTGCGACTTCTTACAAAGTTTGGCACTGGTTTTCAAATTCTGGTGTCGCAACATTTCTTGCAAATACTCTCAGGAGTAAATTTGTTTGAGAGCTGTTAATAAATAGCTTCAGTGAATTGAAACCGCATGAGGGCAGCAACAGGAAATCAGTTTTACAGAATGATGAAGACATTTTCAAAATTATCTTTCATAATTTACCTAACAGGCATTAAACACCATGTATTTAATGAACGAGTGAATGAATGAGTGAATGAACGAGTGAGTGAATGAATGAACGAATGATTGAATGAATGAACCGTTTCAATTCATGTCAATTATCACCGCAATATTTATAACATGATCTTTGATGAGTACTTCTTTATAAAATATTTATAACATGCTATCAGTACTTCTTTATAAAACATCTGTTTTCGCTGAGTTTTTATTATAAAAATGTCATTTTTATTAAAGTCGTTGTTAGTAATTGTGATTTACCTATAAACTCGGATTTTTATTAATGTGAAAAACAACACAAAGAGAATAATTGTGTCTACATTTATATTTAATAAAGATAACTTATACATCTCCACAAATCTCGTCTCTTTATTATTCATATTACCAGCTAATAGCTAATTACCAGACTATCAGAGTACAGAAGATATTCATGTTACTCAATGTTGTTATCGCATACATTGTGTCAGAAGGCAAAATGCAATAGTGAGGGTTATAGAGAATAGGTTGAAACACAAAGGTTGGATAACAGCAGTAGAATCCTATTGGACTAACATTGGATTAAGGAAGCCTGACCTTGTAGTTAATAGAGGAGGTGCGTTAGTTGTTATTGACGCACAGTTTGTGGTGCTGGGCGACCTGTGACTACCCATCTTCATGAGAAAACTGCCTACAATGCTGAAAATCACGATTTGGTCCAACTACTTCACGAAAAACGAAAAACATCGTACTAAAATCTACTTCTACGACTGTATCTTTTAGTGGAGTATGTAGTCAACAGAGTTATATGTGATTACTAAGTTTTAGACTCCCTCGGGTTGATTTCAAGTTACTCCCATTGAGTGCCTTGCAAGACACACTGACTGGAGGACTTACCAGAGAATGGCTTCTCGAATTCCCAGTCTGACGTTGGACAGCAAAGATTATTTTGGGACTCTTCTAGTCCTACATGTGGGTCTGTAGTGCGTAGCACTGTTTCAGTGCGAAGTTAGAAAAGTAAAATATCCAATGGGTGATGAAATTCATCTGCCACCCAAAGACAGTTGCATTCATCCACTCCCTATGGAATTCGAACTCGCAGCTTGTTTATTGAGGAGCGGATAAGCTGATCACTCAGCCAAACAGGTCAACAGTATGACGTTGTGAATTAAAATTTCTAGACATTCTCAATTTCTCAAACTTCGGTATTTACATATAATACAATCATAAAATAACTTGTGAATAGTCTTATATTTATATTTGTAATGTCTTGATTTTATTTATTTTTAATTTTTGAATATTAAATTCTGTGTTTCTAATCTGGAAAAAAATAAAGTATTTCGCTATCGAACTGCCTCGACTTCATCGTGATACATCAATCACTATTCTCTTTCCAAGTAACGCTGTACTCCACCTCTAAACTGCGATATTTAAGGAAGCCCTCGGATCTCTCTATTTTTTAAATTAAAATTTCTACTTTCGAAGAAAAATGCACAAGTTACTTCTTTTTTTTAAACAATATTCCTTAAATATGCTGTCATCTTTAATTTGGGAATGGATTAGGTAGAGTGTCATTCAGATATATAATAGGAGAGTCCTTGAGAAGCATAGAGAAAAACCTGTAATGTGCCTTCTTGAAATTTGTACCGTTAGTTTTTTTTTTTTTTTTCAAAAAGGTTTCAGGACGTCTCTCTTCACTGCGTACCGCTTAATTAGTGATAGCCTTGGGCCATCTGTCTCTGATTGGGTACCAGTGGAGATTGAACTGCCCACTCAGTCTCCAAAAGTTAGATAGGGCTAAATGGCCTCGCCTACTCCCGTATATACGGGAATAAAAAGGCGTTAGCTGATTTTTAAAAAAAAAAAAGAGCCTGTGTAGCTCAGTGGATGTGGCGTTTGCACACCATCGCGCTAGGCCGCACGAAGGAAGTCTTGGTTTCGAGTCTAGTCGGCGACTAGAGGAAATTTTTCTAAGCCTTTTTTCGACCGGTTCCCGAGTTAGTCGATCTCTGGCACGGGCAAGCAGGTTTTTCCTCCCGGAAACTCGGGTTTTTCGTCCTGTAAACTCAAGAAAATCGACCGTAGAACCCACATTATTTCAGACATTAAATATATTGTGCTAGGGTTAGGGACCACGAGATGGCGGCACATTTGAGCCGTCTCTCTTCACTGCGTACCGCTTAATTAGTGATAGCCTTGGGCCATCTGTCTCTGATTGGGTACCAGTGGAGATTGAACTGCCCACTCAGTCTCCAAAAGTTAGATAGGGCTAAATGGCCTCGCCTACTCCCGTATATACGGGAATATAAAGGCGTTAGCTGATTTTTTTTTTTTTAAAGGTTTCAGGATTTTGATAGTTAATATTCTGATGTCCTTACATGGAATTAAAGCTGAAGTTAATGTGTATTCTTAAAAAATATTTCCACCCTTTGTAGTAGTAAAATCAGTTTCTCAAATGAAAAGACTTGCCATTCCAGTACGAACGGACGAACTCACATACCTTTAAAATTTTCTCAGATATGTTCATAAATGGTTAAACAAGATTTGAATCAAAATGTCTCCAGTCAACGATCAAAATCCAATAAGTGGAGATGTGGCCTCCACAGGTGATGAAATTCATCTGCCACCAAATATCAATCAGCAAAGCTGATTGATATACTCGTACTTTTTGATCATGCGGTGATATTTCTTTTTTGCATTATGTCTGTAAATGAGAATTCTCTTGAAATTCTAGAGCTTTCGAGCTCTTTGTAGCCAAAATCTCAACAGATGTCTTCAAGAATTTTTCTTTTTCTTTAACCATTTTCTTTTGTGTACCCACTTCTAAAACTTAGAAGTGAGTACACAAACGCGATCGCGATTCTTCTGAGGAATGCGTTTCCTTGAAGATAAATGTGGAAGATTCAGAAATCATATTTAAATGGAATTCGACATAAAAAAAAAAGAATCAGTCTAATTGATGGATAAAATTTGTATAAAATATAAAATTATTTTTATATTTTATACAAATAATATAAATTTATATTTATATTCATATTCTGTATATATATAAAATTCATCTGAGAAATTCTTCTGAGAAATGCGGAAATACAGAGAGAAATGCGGAAATGCTGAGAAATACAGAATATGCTGATATTACCTCTTTTCTTTGAGTAGCCGCCTGTTTTTTTTCTTTCAAACTATTTTCCACAATTAACAGTATCCTGTGTGCTCCTTTAGTGTAAAATGCATTAGACAAAAAAACAATTGTTTTAATACCTTCTTAATAATGATTGAACAGTTTTATGCTTCTCCTGCTTTTCTAACAGCACTTAACGATTCTGTACTTATTCAGTATTGTCATTTTGATTACCATATGAATCAAAATATTCTCGTTATTTCATTATTGTAATCAATCGCAAGGGAGAGCTTGCAAAACGTATAGTGCAACAGTGATGCTTGTGTGTGAAAATGCTAAAGAGTAAGAATGAAAGACTAGCGGGTCTGAATTTTTCACAGCTGAAGGTTTCTGGACGTTCGGGAAATATGTAAGAAAACGGTTCCAAACTACACCCGTAGATAGAATGAAAGTTGAGAATTAGAAATTGGAATAGGAAGTCGGTAGTTGGACTGGTTATCAATGTTGACCAACAAAGGAACTTGTTTTTACAGGCTTAAAAGCAAATGATGGATGACGAAGCATTTCCACATCTACTGTTCTGTCAGCTTAGATGGAAATGCTTCGTCATTCTTCTATTTCCATAGATATAAATAGAAATAACAAGGGATGAGGACAGATAACTAGCATATACGGAAATCTTTCGTCAGCCTTCCATTTTCTTTTATATGTGTATGTCAGCTTGACTGCAGTACCCTTTTTCAGTATTTATGCAGAACAGCACGCTTAAAAATGATTCGACAAAAGTCACAAAACAGAGAAAGAGAACGCCTATGATAAAGCGAATCCAGCGATTTATGCAAGCATACTTGTGAAAAGAGTAAGAAAAATTGTCAATAAGAGAATGTCGACATTAGATTTTCCCTTTAAGAAAGATAACTGAGAAACCATGGGATTATAACAAGAATCTGCATTTAAAATTTGTACATCTTGGTAAAGGCAAATTATAGGTTCCAAGAAAAAAAAACAATTCACAATTAAAGACTTCACAATTTCCTGGTATTAATATGATATTATATCCAGCGTGACATAGTTTATATGTAAGTCGTATATCAGCAGTTAGAATTGAAGGAGGTACAGGAAGATGGTTTGATGTTAAATCAGTTGTGAGACAAGGGTACACATCGGTTCCACAGTTATTCATCATCTACACGGATGGCATTACGAAGGCAAGGGGGCATTATACCTGATATCAAAATTGGAGATGTTAATCTCTGCTCTTACTTGCAGATGATGTTATACTCTTAAAGTAAGCCAGTTACAAGTTTTCAGGATTTATTAACTCACTTGAATAATAGCTGTAAAAATCAGGCATGAACATCAGCAATAAAAAGACAAAATCTATGAGAAAAGATTAACTGCATTCTGAATGGAAAACCCAAAACAAGTAAAATATCAGCTATTTCGGCCCACACGTTTAGCGAAACCATGACAAAATTAAATATGTAAATTAACAACAAAATTGGCAGTGCTCATTTTTCGGGAAGTCAAGTAAGTAAATTTATATAGAATACCAGAGAAATTAGTCAGAACACTAAACTTGCGATATATAAGAAATTGTTCAACTGGGTGTTAAGTTCTGCAGCTGAGAGGTGGTTATAATTAAAACAGTTGATGGAAAATGGAGACAACAAATATAAGAGATGTCAGAAAAATTAAAGAAGTAAATAGATACCGTCGATGGCAGATTATTATTTAAAATGAAGACATATTGAAGGAACTAAACACTGTCAGTATTCGAGAACATGAGAAAAGAGGTAATCTAAGGTGATATGGACACTTAAATAGAACTAGAGAGAAATGATTAGCAATGCAGGTTGGCAGGTAAAAGACCCACAGGAACACGACGATATTCGCAGATTAATGTAGTTAGATGTGCCTTATAAGATAGAGATATAAGATCTTAAAATATTGGAATTCTTGGTAGGAAAAATTGTCGGTAGAAAGTTTTTGATAATCGGAAGTTTTGTGTAGTACCACTCTATTGTTCTTGACTGTTCTTCACTGTACAATATCAGGATTTTCATGATGATGATCATCATAATTTATGATCTAAGAACCAAATTTATGATCTGAAACGAAATTGGTTTAAGAACCAAAACAGTTCTGAATCGCATTCCGTACACACGCACACACACAGCGTGCCTTGAAATATAAAATAAATGTATACACAAATATTTTCACACAACATCGCTTGAAATCATTCACAGTTGGATTTTCGATTGTTGATACATCCATTCTTTTCACAGAGAACTGTCACTATTTGTCTAAAAATTAGTTCATTTAAAAAATATAAAAGTTAAAAGTTTTTATCGTACTTGTATCCTTTTTTGATAAGGGGGGAGGGGGATTATTATGTAATATGCCAAAAACAAAAGGATTTTATGATTGTTTTGATAATTTTTATGATTTCTTCCGAATAAAAATGCTGCGATTTTTAGATAATGCAAGCGTAGAAGTTTTCAAAATAATCACACAGATATATAGAGTCAATAGCGGAACAGCATATGTAATTTTATAACGTGCAAATGGTAAGATTAAGATACAGATTGAAATGAATCAAAATTTTGTTCAAGATACCAAATCTAAATTATAGAAAAATACTTCCGAATTAGAGAAAATACTTGACGAATAAAAATGGGCAAAGAGAAATAAATGAAATAACAAAGACTTCTATTCGTAGATATGATGGGCATATCAGGTACAAAAGTCATTAATTTTTTTGTTATTGTTTTTTTTTTTGTTGTTGTTGCTGTTGTTGTCGTTTTTAATTGGTTTAGTGAAACAGAGTAGCAAAAGTAGGTCATTCTTACTGCATGACCTAATTTTGTTGCTGTGGTCTGTCGCTGTCTATTACAATGCATAACACGGTTTTGCTTTGTAATATATTAGAGAAGCAACTGCCTTCTCCTTCTTTATCGAACTGATGCTTTCCAAAAACCAAAGAACTAGTATCTAAATCAGCTTACCTGTGGTCGCAAATTACAGAAGAATCTACCTGTAATATTAACTGTCACTTAATGACGAAATGTGCTTTTTTTATCGAATAATGCGAAAATGTCAAATCGATAGCATGCAATTGGCACATATTACATGTAATAGAGAACTACCATAACAAAGTGATGAATACTCGTTTATTTACTGGATATTTTTACAGGAAAGATGAAGCCGATGAACTCATTTGCGTGATATTTTACTATAATTGGGTGCAGCACTTTTTTCTCAAACAGTAAGGGCCGGTAGGCATTTTTTGCTAGTAGGAAAAGTTGAAAATTAATACGGTACTGCACACTTATATCACGTATCACTGTTAACAAAGGTGCCGGCACGACGTAAGTTTTGTGTACCGTCACAATAATAATAATAATAATAATAATAACAATAATAAAATGACTAGGTGAAAGTAAACATATTCACTGAGTGAGCATTTTGCAACCTTATCTGAAAATAACATCAGTGATTCGAGTCAGCACGGGGAATGAATGAAAGAGACTGCAAAGTCTAATAATAATTTTAAAAAATGACAGAATGAAGAAAATTTACATGAAAATATTCTAGGGTGTATAAAAATTACAACTAATTCAATAATTCTAAAGTTTATAATGCTAATCTATTTTAGAAAGATACATAATAATTCAACTATATAATTTTCAAAAACAATTAATCAAGCAGCATCCTTCACTATTCTTACGTACTGTTAACAATCTATATATGATAACATATGTGCATGTATTTTATATGCATTATTTTCACTAAGTTGAGATTTATCGTATAAATACTAAATGTAAATAACACTCTAATGTTCCTTTTACAAATTATGCGTTAATGATTATACGTGTCTTATATAATGTATTTATTAATTTAGTTACAATAATGACATTGGTTCGATGTCATTATTGTAATAATGACTCGAAACCAATATCATTTTATGACAATGGCTCCGAGTGAAGTATAAGAAAGAATGAGGCATCATCGAAGCTTGTTGTAAGGTTCTCCCACTATGGCATTGATTATTTATTGTATGTTAATTTCGCTATTACGTTCTCAATAGTTCAAATATATATACCACTGCACAAACAAAGGAAGCATAGACGCACGAGCGCGCACGCGTACACACACACACACACACACACACACACACACTGCACGGTATGCATATTAATACGGTATGCACGGTATGCATATTAATTAATATTAATTTGCATACCGTGCAGTGTGTAATAAATAATATTAATATTAATAAATAATTAATACTAATAAATAATAAACAATTTATTAATATTAAAATATTAATAAATAGTTTAAATATCAATAAATATTGTTACACAGATGCCTTATTATTTATTGTTCAGCAAATAATTTCCTTATTGTTGAATTGGTATCGTATATTTTACTGGGAGAAATTTCGCTGCGATAAATGATATTACAGATGAAGGTATTCTGCCATATTAAATGGACGAAATGCATAATGTGCCAGTTCATATAAGTGCCTAGGTACTTGGTGGTGGTGGTGGTGGAGGTTTTACCTTATAGTCGTTTCCGACAGTAGGTGATTTTGTGGGATGTGAGGCATGATAATTAATAAATAACATAAAGTTACACACTTGATACAATAATACAGGAACAACCAACAATTCCGGCTGTTTCCAAAATACTGACAGCTGTCCTCCTGGCTCCAACTATCTCTCCGCGTGAATTGCCTTAGTTGCCACGTTTCTGCATTACTAGCAAAAGTTTACTGGTTACTTACAGAGGATAGGTGTACCCATTTACAGTAGCCGCAAGTGAGAAGCAAATTAAAGATAAGGCCGCAAGAAAAATAGAAATAAATCTAATAGAATTTACAGCAGGTGCATATGCCTAACTATGATGCATTTCATATCAGAATATCAAAAAATTAAAATCAAATCACTGGTAATGGTTGAGATTACATAACTATGTAAAGATTGCATATGTCCTGCAGTTTGACTGTTTGTCGGAGGATTAGCTGTAAAGTTCATCTCCTCCGTAATAGGATTCGAATCCTGTTCTTTTCACATAAATAGATAATGGCGAATTGTCTCTGCAGCTATAGTCAGTGAATGAAAGGGCGCGTGTCAAAAAGCGTCCGCCTTGTTTCTTCGATTGCTTCTTGTTTCTTGAAATAAGGCGTCCGCCTTGTTTCTTCAACATTTTTTTATATATCTGTGAAACTCACTCAAGTAATTTTTTTTGTTTGTTTTGTCGAAAATTGAAATCTAGAGAGATTTATCTTTCATATACTCTATTAAATGATTTTCGGGTATGTTTTCGTTATTTTATTCATTTATATTGATGCATTAGTACATCGTATTATTTCTGATTAGAAACATCCTGAGTGAGTAAATGATTTAATTAGAATTCATATATTTAACAGTTTTAACATTTCATTTTTGTATTAAGCATAGCCCTAAATATTTTATTTAGCATTTTATGGCAGATAATAATAATTTATCATAGACTTGGCGAAGTATTTCACACTGTTGTTTTCAAATTGTGTCATTTCGTTCTCTGTAACATTTTACAGAGATATTGCTGCTCTTCTATTCTTCACTCCAATTTTGACATAAAGAAAATTTGTATTTGTTGAGCAACCTGAAATAAAAATATAAGGAAAGCTTGTGCAGTACACCTAACCAGAGAAAACCTTGATGATGATGGAGTCCTTTCATTTGGAGAAACCATGATCGGATTACATAATCAATTCATTCACGTTGACTTTACCAGTTTCCCATCTGTGGAGCAAATAACCGAATTTCCATTTCTCATCTTAAAACATTTCATTAATTTCATCATTAAATTTTTATTAATTGTATTTTCCTGTGAAAACCACTCTTCGTTGCTATCGAACAATCACTGTTCTTTCTATAGTCGAGGAGCAAAGATTAAAAAAAAAATAATGGTTTGAATCGAAACACTTCACGTAAAATTCCTGATCAGCAGATTTACTGGAAGCAATTAACAGAAGCAAAGGGAAAAGACAATTAAAAAAAGAGGAATGAAAATAATGTATGGAATAATTAATATAAGCATTACTAGAAATTAAAATTTGGATGGGACTTGAAATTATTCATGGGCATATTCAAAGAAATCTGCTCATGGAGAAGATGCCATTAAGATTCTGCAATCATATTACGAGATTTTTTTTGTTGCAATGATTTCATGATGCACAGGAAATGGAAATGGTATATATGGTTTCAAGTAGCCATGGATAAACATCGGTATTAATATCTTAACACACTTGAGCTTCTTGAAGGAATTTAATTACATGTAGTTGCATAATTTAAGCAAACTTATGAATGAAATTTCCGTTCAGTTTATCCCAGGTATGCTTTCTTTAATTTAAACACTACACACTTAAAATTCTTATAAATATTACATAAGGGTACAGCGAAATTAATTTCGTTCACTTTTAAAGAATTCATACACTTCCGCTTTTCACGTGCGTGGCTTTTGTGTAATTTGAGAAAAGTGTCTGGAAGCACTGCAGGAAACAAAAGTTAAAAGAGAAAATAAATAAAATTAGGAACTGCATTCAGAATTGACGCCAGGTTGAAGAAAAACATGTGAGCTCCTTCAAAAGAGAAAAATTGCGCCATATGTTGGAAATATGATTCTATCTTGGAACTCGTTCACTTTGTAGAGAAAGAACTCCTTGTTCCTATGCAGTATAAAACTAGAAAAACTAGATGTTTTTCTAGTTTTAATAAAACTAGATTTTTTAATAAAACTAGAAAAACATCTCTGAGAACCAATATTCGCTTCTTATGCAAGAGTAATTCGTTCCTTAAATCGAGTGTTACCATATTAAGTAGATTTCAGAATAGAATTTCTTGCTATGAAATCAAAGAAAATTACGGTAGCTCCATCCACAAATCGAAATCTCAACCGGAGATATCAAAATAAATTAAACATAATAAAATCTGAAGATTCTGCCTAAAACTCACTTACCGATGCGAAGAATGCAAGAACAATCAATATTTTTTAATCGGCGTGCACCACTAAAGAGCGATGTTTTTAGTAAAGAATTCAATATGCAACATGTCCATTAGAGTTTTTAGGACGATTTGTATTTATAAGATTTGTATTTGATTCTATGCCATGATGTAAAGTTCTGTTATAGCACAAAAGGCAATTTCACATATGTATATCTCAAATATGTATAAATGATTTTATGGGAATTTCAAAGATAAATATGCATATTTTTCTTTTGTGTCTGTATCAGTTAACGTACTAAGAGACTTTCCTTCTGGATCCTTTTCAGTTGAATTACTCTCACTATATAAGATTTCTTTCCTCTTACGAGCCTTGTAAATGATCATTTTCTTAGTCAAAATCTGATAAAATATAGTTTTACTAATGAGGAAAATCAAAATAGTCTGATATTGTTACAGAAGGATGCTGGATGGGATATAATGCCAAATCTAAGCATTGTCTAAGCTTAGTAAATAGCAAAGCGATCATTTTTTTGCACTGGAAAATATTGTAACAAAACAGTGCGCTTTCAAACAAAATATCACAGATTTGCAAGGTGATAATAAACCATGAGAGTGCAGAATCCAATTTACAGTGCTTGAATGAAAAAAAAGTTTCCTAATCCACATTACTTATTCAAGAAAGTCAAAAGTCATATTCTTGTAAATGTGGCTTTCTCGAATAAGTAATGTGAACTGAAAAAACAGCATAATAATATTTATTTCACAGAATTCGACATTATGCTTCCAAGATTATTTGTATATCTTTAAATTAAGCCTATTCTTTTTATTTACATATAAAAATCTTTGACGACCAACAAACAATAAGTTAATTTCTTTTCCTACGTCTTCCATTTACGACGTTGTGCAGCAAAGTTATATCCTCAGAAATGCATCCTTAATCTGATCAGTGCTTTAAGAATGCGCCTTTGTGCACTGCTACCAGTTTATACTTTAAGTATAGGGTGAGAAAATTCAGGAACCAGCCATACACCGTGTATTGCCAAGTTGCGTACGTGTTTTAGCTATAAATAACATTTATCGATAAACATTTTTCAGGTACCGAATATTTTTGTAGCCTAAATATGGATTATAATTTAATACAGATCATGTCATTTTAATCTCATGATCCATATTAAGAGCTGTAGAGTAGGCGCTCTCCCTCGATGAGTCTTTGGACTCCCTGGAGGTGTCACGTAATAAAAACCAAGTGGTTACCGTATCAGCTCTCCAGTCAAAAAGTTGCAGGTTCTTATCCCACCATGGATGTTTTTGACTGTCTGTGAAAATACTAGTGGTTGTGGGCGGCAGATGGCGTTGGCGTAGATGATGATGATAGTTGCGGTTCGTTGTAGTTGGTGGATTGAGTGGAGGAGACAGAGACCCTCGATGATTCTTTGGAGGTGTCACGTAATAATAATAATAATAATAATAAATGCAATTAAACAAAACGAATAATTAAACTGAAATATTTAGGGGTGATTTTCGCAAAATGTGGAAGCACCCTTCAGATTCCTTCAGTTCACTTAGTAGGTTGTTCATGCCCACATCATTCCTGGCTCACGTTTAACTAATTTTACTGAAATTTGGTAATATTTGGAATCTCAATGAAATTTTACGAAGTTATTTACTTTTCGTTTCTAGGTAATTTATAGAAACAAAATTTAATAATAAAAAAAAAATAATAAATAAATAAAAAGAGTTTTTTTTTTTTCCTCGCCCATTGACCTGAATTTTTTTAAACCTGGTAGATTATCAGCAAAACGATTCGAAATGATAAAAATGGATGATTATGCGCTTGTCATGATGGAATTAATAAACTTTGTTGTTTAGGATCTCGAGTATAATTTCTTGAGTTAACGTCGCTTCAATGCACAATTGCAGTAGTAACTGAGAACAAGCAACTATATTGCTTACAGTACAAAAGCCGTTCTAGATTTAAGTTCTCGAGTATTTGCGAAATTATCATTTTATTCTTATTATTATCTCCAATCATTTCCATTCTTGCTGAAGTATGACTGTCTTAGACAAATATTATTATTCTGTTTAACTACTAAAACGACACCATTGTAGTGCGAATAAACAAGGACAATTCTACATCAGCCTTTATAAATTATTTTCAAATGAAGATTAGTTAGCCAATCTTAGACATTTATTTAATTTTTGACTCTCGAAAATTCTGGCTTTTCTCCATCCCGCAAAACCAAATTAACAAATTAACAGACGCAATGCAGCATAATAATAACCTAACTGCGGCCGTCGATATATTCTCATTCTATAAGAAAGGCTCTTTCCAATTTAACGTATACGTGCCCTCAACAGCTACACCAGCGGTAGCTAAGGTTTGTAAGACCTCTCAAGCTGGACAGATCAAGAGGAAAGTAGCAGAGTAAGCGGCAATCACCGTAACGGTGATTGCTTCTTATTCTGTCTGTCTTACTCTGTCTTGCTGTCCGTGGATAATCACGAGGGAAATCCATGCTCGGCAAGGATATCTGCAAACGAGATCTGCAAAAGAGTTAACAAGTTTAATTTAAAATATGTAATAAATACTTAATAAATTTCGTGTGATGATACTGCGTTCCCCCCTTTTTACGGGATTTCGCGGTACCATCTAGTCCCCTCAAATTTTATCTGGGGGTCCGGAACCGGCATAGGCTGACGAATCAGACCTATGGCTGGGTCAGCATTCCTGGCTGTAATCCCTGTGTCCTCAGACCGGTTTGCCTGCTTGCGGGACCAAATAAACTGCCGGAAAAAACCCTGCTGTCCACGCCCAAGACCGGCTAACTTGGCTATAGCCTAGGAAGATCCTTCTGCTCCTCACGTTGTTGACGGGAATCGAACTTACGACACTCCTTCCCCAGGCATATGGTTGCGAAGCGCAAAGCCACTAGGCTAACCGCGTAGACATGAATACTTAATAAAATATATTAAGAGAAACTCAAGTGTAAACAAACTGGAAACAAATTCTTCTTTCACTCTTCAAAACTGTTGGGAATACGTTTTGTGATGTTTCTTGTGTTTCTGTTTAGAAAACCTGATGTGAGCAGTAGTATTCGCATCATTGCAAAAATTTAAAATTATCATTGCAAAAATGCAATGATATTTTAGCGAATGATATTTATGCAAATACATTTAGAGGAATCTTATCAGTTTCATGCTTTCAATATGTATGATATTATAGATTGAGAAAAAAAAATTTATAAGTTTGTATTGTTCCAGTGTAGGAGTTTACAGTGAATTAAAATAAACATTTAAAAAAAGGAATTAATGTTGCATGAATGAAGCAATATTTGCTGAGAGAACTATGTGAAAGTTGCTATTTTTGTTGTGTCCTTCGTGGCTTGCTACCAAATATATCTTCATTACTTTTTTTCTTTAATTTTCTCCTTTATCTTTTGTGTATCAAAAAGGAACTTATTTTCATTCACCTACACTTTCTATGGTTACACACACACACACACACACACACACACACACACACACACACACACACACACACACACACACACACACACACACACACACAATCACCTGATCGCATACTAGGCCAGACTGTGAAACTATAATAAAACTGCTTCCGATTAATTTCTTGACAACGGACATTTCATTGCATTCTAGACACAGCCGTGGTTCACTAGCTATCATAGCGCTAATGTGTCGTGGACTAAGAATGAGATTATCCAGATACCTTACCCCACAGAACCTTTACAAAATCAGCTAGTGGCTTCCAGTAAGTTCTGGGTGAAGAGAAGGGCCGCTATCCTGTCGTCGTGTTATTATTTCCTAAGTCCAGAGTCTAAACACAAAAATGCAACGAAATAATTTTTTTTTTTTTTTTTTTGGTTCGTGCCTACGCGTAGTTTTAACGAGAAACGACAACTCTCTTACAAAAAAATATCTGTGGGTCTGTATGAAAGATTCATTTTTGAAATAAAATGAAGTGAATCTAGAGAAAGTAAACTTTAATCAATCATGCTGCATTATAATAAAGATTAATGAATAATAATTTCATCTAAGACCTTAGGGTCTTGGATGAAATTCGTATAAAAGAAAGAGATAATATAAACAGAAAAAATGTTTACCAGGTTATAAATGATTCTATTGGAGTTTATGGACTAACTATTATTACCAGGAGATTAGTGTTGCTCAGTTAGATTTTAAAATAAAGAATATTGTAGTTCTCATGTGGATTATATAAAATTCTCAAAGAAACTGCCAGGTGGAAGAAACGAACACCATCGCCTAGTGATTACGTGTCTCTGTGTGGGAAAAACTGAAGGGTCAGGCGTCTCTTTGAAGATCCGATGTTCGGGAACACAACCAGCTGAACGGAAGTATTCTCCAGAAAAGTGTTAATATTCTTAACCAACTCCAGTTATTTGGAGATTTGAAGAGAGAATGTTTACGCCGCTACTAGTGTTCTTTATTGTGAGAAAGCCTCTTAAACAGCCTTTCTCCAACAGATGGTGATATTAGTGTCGAGTAGGACACCGCCTTTCAAGAAAGAGAAAAGTTGTAACAATTTTTTCTCTGATGTTGATAATCTAAAATTACTCAATCGAACGATCGCAACTTATCAAAAATGGATTCTCGTGTTGGCTTGGTTTGGACTAGTTTGATTGAAAGCAGATCACCATACACCTCTTGATATAAATTTATTGTTTGAGATCTTTATTAAATCTTTTACAGAAATTTGAATTCAGGCGTGAATACATAAAACTCTAAATGCTACAGCATCTTATACTTTCTATCTCGAATGCGAAGTTTGATAAATCCTTTTTAACTGAAAGTGGGTTAGCTGGTCTCATACGGATGCGGAGGACTTATTATCCGAAAATAAACATCCAGCCAGAGAATATACTCAGTATATATAGTGCACGTTATGAGGTAGAATTAATCTTCCTATTCAGAGTATTTTTATATTTTTTTATATTTTTCAGTTCCTCCGAATCCAAGTTACTTAGTCGAGTCAGACCTTTTAAGCCTAACACACAAAAGGGCATACGAAAAGACGATCGTTGCCTCCGTAGAACAGGCAGAATAATGATATTTTGAAGAGAGGACTGAGTCCGATATGAATTCAGATTCAAGAAATAGTTTCATGGAAGATTTCATTTCAGTTATTCGGTAAGGATCATTTTATTCAATAAAATACAGTACGTTTTTACTCCAAAATACCTGGAATATTAGGTGAATCAATTTATGGATGTTCGGAATTCTGAACATCCATAAATTGATTGTATTCTTCTGGCTTGTTCCTGTTTTGCGGATGAGAGAAAAAAAAATAGACCATCGAACTACTTTCAGTTGAAGAGAACCTTATAAAAGTCCTACGAATATAAAAATATTGACAAAACATTGACTAAGTTGTCTCAATATTATTTTAAGCAACAACCATCTTTTAGAAAATGCTTTATGACTCTTGCAAGTAAAAGTAAATCAGAGATAGTTTCTTAGCTAAACAGTGTAACAGGTACTGTATGCATTTTTACATAAGTGCCGTCCTGCATGTGGCGATAGCTCAGATTGCGGAGTTATCACTCCTATCTAGTACGTTTTCGTGGCACCACTGCTTATTAGTGGAAGTTTAACGGGGTATTACGTTTTCAAGGCAATCCTTTGGACTATCTAACAGTTGAATAGTTCACAGCATTAGACACACTGACTGGCTTCAGTTATTCGTTTATATTTTGGATCATAATTATGAGACAGTTCTTGTTTATTGAAGAAAACTTTTGGGATAAACAGTAAATAGTTAAGTGAAATACTTACAAAGAGTTAGTGGACGCAAAGGTTGATGTAATAAATATCGTAGAAAAAAAAATTATTTTCTTATACACACTATGAATTGCTTTCTTTCACAAATATCACTGTACCTCTATCAGCATTGCTATTCAATAGAATGAAGTACAGACATCATCGTCGATATGACTATTGCTTGTGGAATGGTGTAAATGTCGTTTAATGGACCGACGAAAAAATTCACTGAAGTAGGAATTGGTTCTTTATACCAGTGAGCTTTATATCATCCATTTCAGATACACACACTGTCTGTATCTGAAATGGATGAAATGTTTTGTATGGTGTTTCTATGTTTGCGTAGTTTTGTTCGGATAAAAACTTGAGTATTGAAAATTATGTCACAGTTACTTTTACAAGAAGGTTAAATTGTTTTAATCGAATTTAGATTGTTAAATTCGAAAGACAGTTCAATTTTGACGAAAATCAAACAATCCTACAGAGATGCGTGCTGGGGTTATCTACACGCGTGGATTAGGCTATTATTTCAGATTGGTTTCCTTGGAAAACTAATTAAATTTTGAATGGCAATGATGCTTCCTCGCGAATTTCGAACTATTGTTTTCATCAACCCGAAAGAGGTCAGAAAACGAGACTGAATGATTTCACAATACAGTTTCGTATTTTCCTTCTTGCTGCATTAAATTATTCTACAGTATCTTCTAAAAAATCTTCTATAAAAGTGTGCACTTATAAATATGACTTTTTTTAAATAGTGAAATATTATTTCGTCTACTTTTTTCCAAATTAAATCTGCATCACTTAATTAAAAACATCGTTTTTAAAGAGCGAATATGTATTTGCAAAAACGATACTGTTCCACAAGTGAATGTGTAGGGTTATCATTGTATACAGAGTCCTTTTATTAGTTTCGATCTAAAAATAAATTAAATAAGTAAAAATAATTAGATCCAAACTCACTAATAATCATGCCAGTTACAGGACGGAGAATATCATGTAAAGACGATATCATGTGGTTATATTATTGGACTTGCCATCGCCATCAAGGAAACGAAGCAATGGTTTGTTTTTAAACATTTGTTCATTTTAAAATAAAAATGATCAGTTAGATCTTCTAAATTTGTGAGGATTTCTCCTAAGTCTAATGCTTATTTATCTTTGGTTGAATTTGCAGTAAATAAAAAGCCATTAATTAGACTGGATGATTTGAATTGTGAAGAAAAATATGAAATCACTCTTCAAGAATTAAAATCATTTAATGCGGAATACCTACAAATATTCTTGTGATGGTCACCAGTGCTTTTTCAATGTTAACGTGGATGTTTGTTTCCATTAAAAAATGATGAAAGGAGAGCGCACGTTTCTTATGCTCAAGAGCTCATTTTATCTCCAATGTAGCATACAATGTAGGATCCACACTAGTATAGCACTTCTGTTTCCTGCCTTGCAGGAAACAGTAATGGGCCCATCTTGATGGAAGAAAGTGAGATAGTTTAACTCACATTTTCATGCAGTTGGCTGTAGAATACTGAATTCTTTGCTCTCCGATCAAAAGATAAAAGTTGCATTTTTGTACTTCATGCATCTGTCGATTTCTGACTCATCATAATTCATATCTGAGAAAGGCATGTAATGCAGATAGAAAAGTGGCTAATATCCAAATATTAGTCATTATTTCTGACAATAATACCTGAACCAACTAGCTAAAGAATTTTTCAGCGAGTTAAAAGTACAACTTTATTTTTTATAGAGAATATTTTACAGACAGAGTCCATAAGAATGCAATGCATGCAGATCCTGATTTCTATGATAATATCGAAAAGAAGCTATCGTTCATACCTTCTTTCTAATATAATTTCATAGTTCGATATCGTAAGTACGGAGTATATCGAATAAAGTTTACCAGTTGGCTTTATATTCAATAATCTTTGGATATTACTCACGTTTCTGTTGGCAGAAGTTTGTATAATAAACTTTTGATATTTCTTCTATCATCGTATTGAAGTTCGGTTCATCCAGTGACAAACGAAACTCATTTTCTGAAACATTCAACATTCCTTAATATCTTAAGGTTATTGCAATAATATAAATTCACCGCATCCAAACAACCCGCTTAGTGGCATAATTAACATAATTACATACCGCATGAGTAATTAGCATGCATAATTCGTGTTATACACTTAGTGCGTGTAAATTAGGGAATTAGTTGTAGGCATTGCTGAACAACTGCAGTTATCAAGGTAATCCTAATTTATCATTAATATTCTACTCAAAATACGATCTGCCAATCTTCTATTTATTACTAATATTTAATTTTAAACACCGAAAACTGAATATGACTTTATCGGCAATTGCCTTTATAATCTGCAAAGAGGAAGGAAATTATCCATGCGAGCTACTTACATTGAAATCTGATTATCAAGATTTAACCAGAGAAAGATTTTTAACTAGTGAACGTGTTCGCAAAGAATATCTTGACGAATGCAGTACTTATTAGTTCTTGTTGATTAATTCTTATTATTGTTAAATAAGTTTAAAATAAATTCCATGGATTTTAAAGCCCGTTTCTCCTTATCATAAATGCATGTTGATTTTCCGTCTACAAGTCTTCCTCAATTAAGTCACTTTTTGTGATGGTGCATGCCTGGCGCAGTTAGCTGCTAAATTTCGCAAACAAAAAAGTTAACAAAACATAACAGATAACTACAACTGTACAAGACCAATTTTGTTTTATATTTCTTTTTTGTTCCCTAGATGAGTTTGCAGAAATACAATTAAATGTTATTAAGTTAAATTTTGTATGTAAAATAGTTGCGTTTATGTTTTTATTTTGATGTTTGGCTCCTTTGGAGATGAAACAAACTTGCCTCTATCTCAGACTCAGCTTCGATTAAAACATATTTAATAAATTTCCCGTATGTGTAACAGTAACAACTGTTCTTCTCAACGTAAGCATGTGCCTTTTTGGAGGTTTTCACCTTCAAAGTGAAAACCACACAAAACGTTATCTTTTTTGTTTCTGTAACACCTTATGACAAACATTTCATCAAGTGAATTTTATAATTTTTAAGATATCTGATTTTAATTGGGACCTCAAAAACAGAACCTGACTAGATCATAATTGGGATGAAAAAAATACTTGTTCATTGCTATTCTATTAGGAACTGTGTGTCGATTATTGTTTATAATTATTCAAATGACGACTGGAAGCGTTTTAGTGGCTCAAGCATATTAGAATCAAATCTCAGCAAAACATTTAGAGAAAGTAGGAATTGCAAATGAATGGTGAATTTTTGATTTAGACAAAACATGATGTATATTCCAATGTGTACTACAAACAATATTCTGATAAACATAAGAATTGTTTTCTATTTACGTTCTGTTAATTACTGAACGTAAATATGATATGCATCTTTCAAATGTTATAGAACTATTTAAACATTTTCCAGAAATACAATATTTACGTGATTTCTTTCACTGGAAGTTATTGGGATCGGTATTACTTTAACTGAGCACATATAATTTAAATACCGTATAATATAACATTAATGTAAATCTCTGAAACTTCTACGTTAATGATCTGTTCATATGGCTCATTTATCTGAAATGAGTCATATGACTCATGAGTCATATCTATTTAGTTTTTTATGTTAAAAAGAAGTTAATTAATGCAGTATGCTGTTGATCCACATAATATACAACAATGATAAAATAATTTATTCTTTTTATGGGCTTTTCTCTATGCAATTTACAACTATTGATGCTATACGGATTGTTAAAAATTTTCACATTAATATTTTAAAATCTGAGATACTGCTTAATTTTCTTCTAATTTTTGGATTAAATTTCAGCAACGCCTGTACGTATAAGAATTTTTTAGGTTCCTTTCATAGCATGGTCTAATCTTCCTTCTTTAAATAGAAATAGGGGATATTAAAGATTCATCCTTATTTCATAGCCGAATAAATATGAAACTCTGTAAAGTCTCGAAAATTGACCAGAGAGTTCATGAGAACCATTTGCATCAAGCACTTCTTTGCTCTACATTTGATAAAGTTAATTATACACCGACAGAATGTTCATTTTTGAAAAATACAACTCTCTGTCATGTGATTGCTTTGATATTTAATGCTGGTTTTTGCTTTCTTAAAACACCGAGTGGTCCCTGTGATTACTGACACCTTGAAACAGCTGGCATACCTGAAACGTTAATGAAAAGCACTAATGGCAGCCGAACATACTGACTCCTGGGCAGCGCTCGAAACTTTTAAGTGCAAGATAAAGCACTCCCGATTCCAAGTATTGCATTCTCATAAAATATTTCATATTTTATGAGAATGAAATGAAATGAATTTTTAATATACCCTATTTTTATTTATTTCTAAAATTAAGATTCATGACTCTCCCTTGTCTAATATTTAGTTACAGTAATAATCACCAACAATAAGGACCTTCCGTAGTCTTATAAAAGTAGTATTGGAATCTGTTAATTTAGTTATCAAAAGTCAGGATTCTCTGAGAAATTTCAGGAAAAAAAAACTTTAGTAAGTTCCCATTTTTTTTTCTAAAAATACTTTTATGAAAAGCTTTGAATAAAAAAAAACTCCATACACACTTCAAATTATTGCAAATTGTGAGATTTCTAATAATATTTTATAGTAAAGAACAGAAATTGTCCCGAAGCCAAGTGTCTGTTAAATAAATAATATCGATACATTATTCGGCATAATACTGAAATTCTAAAATACCAAACGCATTTGAATTCAGGTAAAATTTATATATCACACGTCTTTGTTCATGACCCCCAGTTCACCACCCTCTTTCTGCAGCTAATTTTCTTATTGTCCATCCTTCCTGCAGTCCATGGAGTTTATTTAATTCGCCATATGAAAATTCAGCTGCAATGGTTAGAAAACAGAAAATGGCGAATGAAACATTTATTAAATGTTTGAACATTTGATAGTTACAGCAAATCCCAGGAATACATTTCCTGTCATAAACACAGCGTATCACCCTGATGGATTCGCAGCTAATGTCCCACGGTAAAAGTATACCATGAATAGACCCTGAAACATAATGTGACAAAAGCAGCTCTAAATAGAAGTCTTCTGCTACTACAGTGCAGAGAGACTGAAATCATTAACGTAGCAAGGATTATACGTTGGTTAGACATAACTGGTAATTAGTTTACGGAATTAACAACGCAAATGAAGTATATTATTTTTCATTAAAGTTACCTTTAATTAATATACTTCATTTGCGTTGTTAATTCCGTAAACTAATTACCAGTTATGAAATCATTAAAGTCTTAATTATGCATTGCACACTTAAAATTTTTACAAACTGAAAAAGGAATCCTTAGATGATTGTCGCATATTTTAGGCGAGTGTTCTCACTTGTCTTCTGCGTGCATATTCTCATCACAAGTGATTTCTGAAGCTATTAGATGTGTTTATCCTTTAAGCTGCTTGGACTTAAGCAGTCGGAAGAAAGGTAAAATTAAAAAGAAGTGCTATTGATCTTCAGAGTTTATTTAGGTTTCCATAAACGTAAAGCTGTCACATAGATTTTAACACAATAGGTAATTAATTTCTCTTCGAAAATGTTGTACATTTAAATGGGGGAATAACAACTTACATCAAATCATACGTTAATTAATACATTAAATCATACAGATTACATGAAATTCGTGTTGCTATTTTAGAAAATTAGATGAAAAGTTTATGAAACTTGAGCTGTGTTCAGTTATCGTATTAAGAGTTTTTACAACAAATCAACAAATATATTATGTAGTTATATAGCGCAAAGTTTGCCATTTTCGTATGTAAATAATTTCACATTTTGCAATCACATAATATCGTCAAGTATTTTTATATCGTGAATATCCGTTTTAAAACTTTATGATAATACCACCTATCTATCTCTAAAATGCATATGCAATTGCAATTTTTCCACGGCAAAATGACAAGTTGGTAAATAAATTTTATTTTATCAAATTCAAATCCAGTAATTCATTTTCAGCCTTCTACGTGAATCTCACCCAAGAAAGGTATCAAAATACCATGGGTGGGCCGAGGATTAGATAAGTCAGATAAAGCCTAATCAGATGTAGAGACCACAAATGGTCTCTCAACAAATGAGTAAGTTTAAGTAAAATATATTGCAAGTGCCTGCTTGCGCCAAATTACCATTAAAGATGTTTAATATTTAAATATACCTGAGTTCTCTTTGTTTAATTCAAATTTTGATCATTTTGGTTAAGTCTCTCTGTTTCAGAAATTTTGTCATTACTGAAGAATAGCTGTGTTTACTAAGCAATCCTTTTTGAAAAAATATTTTCCTAATAAATAAATCCCTTCTTCGTTTTTTTTTTCTTTTTGAATGAATCGATTCACTCATTACGAACCTGCTGCGCATGATGCATGATAATATGAATTTGATACATATATTATTAGTGCTGTGCGGCTTTCCAACTTTGCTTACGTAGTGGTAAGAAGCATATATGCGAAACTGTATACTCAAGGCATTAGATATTACACTCTCCCTCTCAGGAAGTGTGATTAATCTCGCTGCTTAATTATTCCCTTGTGAACTTTGATTCAATAGCATTCATAAGCTTTCTGCAAACCACACTAGCAAGGGAGTATTCCTGTTTTGTCAAGTGTAGCGCCATCGTAAAACTGTAAAAAGACGTGCAGTCGTGCTTTACATAGCGTAATTAAGTGTTGTATTTCATAAACATCAAAACTGTATGCACTGTGACGTTACTAACTGAAAAGCTGCAATAAATTATTCCAGACTGCGCGCACTTAATTTCTCAAGTCCAGTCTTTTAATATATCACAAATATTAATTATTTACCAAAAGGGCACTTTATTGCGTTCAACTGACTGACGGCGTGTGGAAGTAGTTTTAACGAGGGGAGGGGGGGTATCGAAGGAGTATAGTTTCCCACAATTATGATATATACCTCTCTTCCATGAGATCACTACACCAAAATGAACTCGAAACGATTGGTGTTTTACATTCATTTTACATAATTCCATCGTTGGATCTCGTTAATTGACTGACAGCGTATTGGCATCAAATAACATAACATAGAGTGTTAATCCAAGAAAAGCGAATTTAACAATAGATAACTCAAGAGAATCAGAGTATGCACTCTAATCCTTAAGACGTGTTCTGCCTATTCAGCATTTACTGTAGTTATATATATTGTATATGTCATAAATCACAAATCTTCAGCGGTAACAAATATTCATAAAATATTTTTTCGGTTTATTCATATATTTTATTTAAAACGATACCATATGGTCTAGATGGATTTATGATAAAAATTTAGACTAAAATATTTTAGATAATTTAAAAAACAATAATAATGAAACTTCTGAATAAAAAAAAAGCTTGAAAAACACAGGTATCTTTTCGATAAAAAAAGATTTAGTATATATAAACTTAAAAAAATAAGTTTAATAAAATTAAACCAAAATTAAACTTTAAAAATAGCCTCAAATTTACGTCCGAAACAAAATAAATCTATAAATTGCGCATAATATGGCTGTAGTCATTGGCTTAAAATGTGTTGCGAAAGCCCCTGAGCTTAGTTTCAAAGGCTATGTCATTTGAACAAATGGCTTTTTCTCGTTGGGTAAGAGATTTGAGGATGCCATACTGTTTGGGACGGTGGTGTGATTGTTTATGTAAATACCTACCAGTATGAGTGGGTTTTCTTATAGATAAAGAAGAATAATGAGTTTTTAGGAGGTCGTGTCATTAATGTATCTAAAAAGGAGAAGCTAATACTGCTTTCCTTTTCTACAGTGAAGTTTATATTAGGGTGGTGGCTGTTAAGATGCGCCAAAAATGTATCTCTCTAATGTGTCTGGGACCATGAGGCCAAACATCATACCATCAACATAGCGCAGTCAAACTGTTGGTTTTAGTGTGGCTGTGTTCACGCTTGTTTTTCAAAATGCTTTATATAGAAGTTTGCTAGGGGGGGGGGAACCGATATCAGTCCCACCTAGTTGTTTGTATATTTTTTTCTTTCCGTAGGATATAACCTGCAAATATACCGGATCTGAATAATTCAATTATGTAGGAAGGGAAATGTGACTTAAGGTCAAAGGGCTCTGTCAAGAGTAAATTAGTGGGGTGAAATCAAAACTGATCATAATGTCAGAATCTGTTAAATTTCGTATTAATGTTTAAAGCTGCAAGAATGTTTAATGAGGGAGAGTTTCCTGTGGGGGGGGGATGTTTGGATAAATGTTTAGACGGTTCATAAGTTGGGTTGTCTATGTTCTCGACTATCTACAGCATGTATATTGAAAGTTGAAGTTAAAAAGAAAACTTATCTTTGTGAAAACTAATAAGTTATTACTTAAAAAAAAAGAGCTCATATTGCTTCAGTTCGGCGATATAAAATTACATGGGCTAAGTGGATATTAGATCCCACGTTATTTCAAAGCCGAATGTTTGTAGAAACTATGATAGTTTCGTAAATTGACCAGAGAGCTTACGAGAAGACAACCTTCGGCCAGGTTGCCTTTGCTTGCAATAAAGACATGTTAAGTTAAATTGTTAATTTAAATACAGTCATTGATATAGTTGTTACTAGTAATACTTCTTCACCTCCAGTTTATAAAAATGTGCAGTGTCGGATTTCCCTTGATGTGGAAATATCAGCACAAATTTCCGAAGGACGTAGTTAAGGAATTAATGTACAGTGCTTATAGAAATCAATGCAGTAAAACATTTCTTTTTTGTTTCACCTCATGAAACAATGTTTGTTTTCGTTTAATCAAATTTTTAAAACCACTGTTAATTAACAATTTGTTTCTCTGGAGTTTCTGAAGTAACCATTTTGTCGAATAGTTGATGCAATAATATATAAACACTGAAGTTGTTAGAAGTCCAAATAAATTAAATGGTGTCAGCTTGCAAGTTATTGGAGTAATTGCTTGGAAGAATTTTCCTTTTGTCTTCAAAAATCCAAAATGTTCTTCTTCTGGTGATCATCTACCTCTTCAAATGAAGCTGTGTACTTTATTGAATACTATGGTTGTTAAATTGTTGAGTCAGTTGTGCATTAGTGCTGGTCAGATATGAGTTTCAATTGTTTTCAACATCTAATTAGCATTTTGTTCTGCTCTTGAATTATCAAAAACATTTGACCAGAATTTGACCGTTTCTTCTATGTTCTGAAGTTCAACAATCTGCGGGGACGTGTCATCAATATTTCAGTAAAACTAATGCATATCTTGAAATGAATGATTTGTATATTGACGTATTATGCTATTATAGAGAATGAGCTTTTTTTTTTTTGCTATCGTGTTCCATCTACCAAACGTTGCATATTACATATCTTTAAAGCTAAAATTCTGCAGTCCTGAAATCAGTTCTGTAAATATCTTTTCCATTTTCTCCAAAGTCGCTTCAGCCTAAATCTGGATACCACATGTGAGCATGACAGTACAGATATGGCCTTATAAGGCATTGGAACAAATGGAACCACAACCAATTTATATCTGCTGGGCCCTTAGTTCCAGGCTCCTTTCTGTTCAGTTTTCAGATAAAAACTTAATATATAATATTCAAACTTAAATTAAGAAAATTAACTTGTAGGGAGTGTATTTCACTGAACGAATGATTTTTTAATAAGTGTTCCAATTCTTTACTGTAAAATCTAAGGATATATAGCACAAGTAGCATATTATTACTAGACATGTTGAATCCACTAACTCGAGTACATAACAGGTGTCTCACGAATTTACTGGAATCTAAGCACTATAATTTTGCTGAACAAAATGTATTATTATATTATTTATTATATAAATGAACAATTATATTATTCAGTTCGAATGCTGCATTTGTATACACCATTTGTTTGACTTATGCTGTAATTATTTTGGAAACAGTCGTCCCCCCCCCTTCCTCTACAACAATGCTCATCATTCGGAATATTAACGTAATTAAGCTATGATCATCAAACTATTTCACCGAGGTCAAATCCTCAAAGGCACGAAATCACATAAAACGCAGACGATCCAAGCCCAACTTATACCATTTGTTTTCGTATCCCAGAGCAGCTGGCGACGTAACATCGTAACTTTGCTAGACAGAAGTGCTGTCTAGCAACTTTACCAGCGAATGAACTGAAGATTCGGAAGATTGCAGAAATATTTATATTGGAGTTGGATATGTTGCTATTCTCGGAAACATTATACATCCAACATATGAACATAGAGTGAAACTAACGGCAATGAAAAAACGACTCACCACGGCTAAGAATTTAACGATTTGAAATGGCTTAAAAAAGTAAGATTTCTGTTTCCTTCAGAATTAAATTAAGTCCTTTCATCAAAATCAAAAATTTCCATTCGCTATTTGTGCTGCGAAAATTGAGAGCTGGTAAAGGAAGGCGGAGGAGAAGTGGCCCTTTCCTATTCCTCTCAGCTGCCAAGAACAATTAAGTTCAGTTACTAAACACTTAGCTTTCGCCATTCTAAGATAAGTTATTTATACTGAGAATAACAGTTGTGCTAAGAAGGATGTTAAAGAAACTGAAGCGATCATGTAAATAAGACAGGTGCGGGAAAGGGGGGGGGATAACTTTCTTATAAAGATTGTTTCACCCATTCTTAGGGTGCAAACCTCTGTTTTTAAAGTTAATGGTTTCTGTAGATATTTCAGTACTAGTGGTTCATAGAACCAGCGAAAATCATTTATTTGCAAACTGCACATGAAATTAAAATTTGACCAGCTTAAAAAAAATGCGATTAAAGGTAAGCTTTTATTTGCTTATTAATCACACAGGTAATTAGCACTGCAATTATTCTTATGCTGCTTTATTTTTCTACCCCTATTCTTAATTTGTTATTGCATATTCGAGAACATATTTAGACAACAGATTTTTGCAAAGGATCAGAAGTGGGGAAGAGGGTAAAATTTTCCACTAACTTTTTTGCGACATCTAACTAGTCAATAAATTGAGCCTTATTAAGTGATCAGTTATAGAAAAACTATTTCATTCTTGATCTGAAACGTTATTTGCTTATTTAAAAACACGGTTGAATGTCCAAAGTGACACTTTTATTCGACACTTGATTTGCAAATTAAACATTTTACAATTGAGAATTGCTTCTAATTCCATGTTGCTATACATTTCTTTAATTTCAATTTTATTAAACAGGCTTCTTGATAGTATGTACTGGTGACAAAGAGTAGCAACGCAAACACTTCGCTTATGCTTTTTTTTCTATGCTATAAAGCCAGTTTTCAGAGAAGTTGGCCTATTTTGCAGGATGAAAAACCCGAGTTTCCGGGTGAAAAAACTTTACAAAATAGGCAAATACTGGCTCATATCATGAAAGGCACAGAAAACTACACTAGTTCACAGCGGACCTTGAATCGGCTTCTTCAGTTTTCGAAATCGATGCTCCAAAGAGTTTCAGGTAGCAAAGTTATATAATCGAACTTCCTTAATAGGAGATCGACTGAGCTATGTTTCTGAAAAAGAAAGAGCAATTTTAGAGTAGGATTCATTTCAAATAAATCCAAAAGCTCAAGTTAAAAACACCACCTACTCTAATGTGTCATTTGTAATAAAAAGTGCGTGCAATAAAATCAATTAACATAATTCATGCAATTTTATAACATGCATTGATTTACAATAAAAACGAAATAACTAAATTTATCTTTGTTTCTCCTTGTATAAAATACAGAAATGAAACTACTTCGTGCAAATATTTAACATGCAAGAACGTATGCTATACGAGATTCTAAAATGAACCCCAAATGGTATGAAGTGTTTATGGGGATGGCGTATTGAACAAATGGGGTTTTTAAGAGAAAACAAATGTAACACAAAGACAGCAAACAGTCTTCAGCAAAAACAAATAAGTATTAACATTTAACAGCTCTAATATGTTAATATCGACAGAAACGTACGCAACAGCAGCCTAGAGACCCGATTTGGACATGAAGTGTTCAAGGAATCCCAATTTACATTTTCGTGAGTAATTGTCTTATCTTGAATCACTTGACTTTTATATTTTGAATATGTATTATTTATTTCCCCTTAAGACCAAATAAGTATATTGAATACTTGAAACGCACAATCAACTTCAACGGGCGTATTTTATTGACATTTTCACTTCAAGTGCGATTATGGTTTAGAAATAAATGCTGAAGTGTCATGATTACTCTCTGCTAACCGAGTGAACTTAAGTTCACTCGGTTAGCAGAATACAGTTAAATGAATTACAGAATACAATACTTTATCTTACTCTAAAAGTTAGTAGTATGCTTATTATTATAAGCAAGTATAACTGCATTGGTTTGATATCAAAAGAATACAATTTACCGTTAATGTGTTTTTTTATTACGTAATTGTTCGAAGTATTACCCAAATAACTTAACTACTTTTATGAATATTTCGGTAAAGGCAGTCATGCTTACGGCATAAATATAGGTACACATTGATAGCGTGCAAATTAAAACGAAAATGCTGTTTATATCAGGTTACAGAGAAAAAAAGTATAAATTTTAAGATTGTGGCCTTAGAGGATATGTGAAACGGGCCATTAAAATGGATTTGGGGAGAGTGGCACAAATTTGCTGCGAGTGAGTAATTAAAGTAGTGAATGGAAGACCTGAGGAATTAAGATGTATTGGAAGAGAAGAGTATGCAAATACAGGGGTGAGTTGCAGGAGTGAAGCGAATAAGAGAGAAATAACACAAGACAGAAGGGAGGGGAACATACCGCACGAGAGGTGTAGATGATGGTTTCAGTAAGTGTAGATAAGTGGGCAAGGGAAATGAAAATAATCAAGAATGTGGGGGTAAACCTAGTATTGGGGAAAAGTAATATGAATGATGATAGGGGAATTGCTAGGAGGAAGTATGGAGGAGTCAACTGAGAAGTAAAGTCGGTGGGAATTATTGAAACAAAAATGAGCTAGTATGTTCAAATTGCTCGACGTTTTCGCAATACACCTGGGAAATGAAATTGGGGCATTGAGAGTTCATTCACCCAAAATATTGTTGGAATAAGAGACACCTGAGTGGATGAGTATTACATTCTGACAGGAACAGATTGTAGTATATGTATTTGTTCATGAAAACAGACAGGACAAAAAGGGAGTAGTGTTGTTGATGACGGCAAGGATGTGTGTATGTGTGTATGTGCGCCCTTGTAGGGTAAATGCAAGGAGAAAATAGTGATAGGTTGAATCAGTGTGGTTTGAAGTGGTGGTGGGGAGGAGATTAAATGTTCAGTAGGATGTTGCTACAGACTTGATAATTTGGAAGCAGTGAGAAAGGAATGTCCAGGTAATCGGTCTGCCTACTAAGAATAGGGTAGTTCATTATGGGCGATTCCAGTTATGGTATTATGTTATTATGAGCGGGACAACTATTTTACACAGTATGTAGCAGAGGGTAAACTAATGTTTGGATTTGATCTCCGGATATAATTGAATGAACTAAGTGGCAAATCTTCCTCTAGCTGATGAAAGTGACCATGAAGTGATCACTTTGGTCAGCTATACCAGGACTTGTGAGATTTATGCGGAACTGTAAGCTGGGTGATTATGACAAACTCAACTGGTGGCTTGCAGCTGAATCGTGGAATGAGAGATTGGATAGGAAGGAAATCAATGCCACGTCGTCCCACGCAGGAACTATCTGGCAGAGGCAATGACAGTGTATACCAAAATTCAGGATATTAAATTAGGTAGTAGCTTTTTTAGTAATTTAGTAGCTGTAAAATGGACGACTGAAGAGGTAAAGCATGCAATCTGGAAGAAAAGGCATTGTGGAGGCAGCAAAAGATTAGCGGCAATGATCAGTTACATGAGTGCAAAGAGTACAAATTGGCATGTTTAATAAGGGTAGCAAAAGTGCACTATGAGCAGCAGCTTAAAAGTATTAGGGAATATTCCATATATGGCCAGTAGAGGGAAGAATGATACATGAGGATGTTGGTTAGTAATAATGTTAGAATGGTAACCACTGAGGATATAAGTACAGCTGTAAATGCATTTAAGTATTATCCCTCATTGTGAATGTTACATCATACAGATTTGATATTTTTGAAGGGTGGAGTAAGAACCGAGACTGAATGAGCAGGAAATATGAGGAATTGAGTAAATTTGATACCATTTGAAGGCAAGTTGATAGAGGGCAACGTTGTTCTGCTTCATGAAGGAGTGATGAGACTAAGGATTAAAATTATAGGCTAATCTGCCGGTGTGGATTTGTGATCAAGTTGTTAGAGAACCTAGTGAGGACAAGGATAGGATTCATAACTGAGTTGAGAGCTGCAGCGTTCTTTGAACAACAAAGGTTTGCTAAAGGAATATCACGTTTTAGCCATTACTTATAAGGTTACAAATGGATTGGACAGAGGGATACACAAGTAGTATGTTTAAGATTTGACAAAGGCCTGTGATAGATTACCACATGACAAGCTGGTAATTAAATTGTAACAGATAGGGTTGAATGGTAGATCAGTGAATTGAATTAGATTGGCCATCTGGTAGGTAGCAGAAGGTTGTATAGGGATGAAATATTCCAGAAAAGAAAAGTGATTAGTAGGGTGCCACGTGGGCTATTCTTTACTTTGTATATGAATTACATTGGAAAAGGATTGAATTGTGATACCATTGACTGCAGATGATGTAACTACACGATTCCACTGACCTACGGGCAGTGGAATCGTGCAGTCTTCCAGGAAGACTTGGATAGACTCAGTGAATGAGTGATATGTGGGGATTTCATTTCAACGTGCACGATTTTAAAATTTGGGAATGAAAGATGGGATGCAAAGATTGGAGAAGATATCGGAGGATATGAAGAATCTGGGGTTATAATGAATCGGGAGCTGAAATATTAGGGGGAAAGTTTGCTAAACGTTTGATGACAGGACAGCACAACGGATTATGGCACTGATGACGAGAACCCGACATGTATAAGTAAGATGTTATAATTTCAATGAACCAGGCTTTGATCAGACCGCATATGCATTATTGTGAAGATTTAGTTCCCTAGTTTTTTAAAGCATTACCTGTAGAATTATTCAGAGATTTCGATTTAGGTTTGTGGAAAGCAGTATGATGACAGATTGAGAGAATGCGAATTGCAGAGTTAAGTGGATAAAAAGAGAGAGAATATGATCGTCACATAAGTTGGAGAGAGAGAGAGAGCGATAAAGAGAAGTAATGAGAAAAAATGTGATGTAGGCAGGAGTTATGAAGAAACGTGAAGAATTTCTTCTATTTGTGAAAAAATTAAATTAAGTGAATTGAATGCAACCTAGAGAACATTATATGAACAGAAGTCCCATAACGCTGTGTCATAAATGCAGAAATATAAAAACATGAATTACTGCAAAATACATTAGATTACGCATAGGATATTAAAGATTTGATGGAAAATGAACACAAGAAAAACAAGAATAGGGGCAGAAGGTTTAAATGAATATTGACTATCTAAACCAAACCAATGATAAAGTACAAATACAGCGAGGAACAAAACAGACTACAACTCAAAACAAATCAACGCATTAAAAGATATAGAAGATCGCGATTTCGAATATGGGCTCTAATGATGAAAACAGTGGCTGAAATCTTGGGACAATGACATTTCCGAATATATATTATATGTATACATGTAGGCATCTGATTTTCAGGCTAGTTGGGGATAAATCGCAACAGCACTGTCAAGTGTGCCCACAATAACAGTAATTCGTAAGAAACCAACAGAAATTTGGATGTTGTATTGGAATCGGGGAAAGGCTAATAGCTCATTAATCATAAGAGAATAATTATCTGTAGAGCGAAGGAATGCATCTTGCTAAATAAAATATTCTAAAAATATTTTCATTTTTTTTTACAGATCAAAATAAACTTCATAATTACCGGCGATGCTTCCCTTGAGTGGTATGAAGTGAATTGCTGAGTGTCGTCTTTCTATTCCATCCTATCGTTTTCTCTCATTCCATGATTGGTGGCAGAAAGAACAAAACAAGTAAATGAGATCTTGCTCAAGTTCATAGTAACAAAACTCAAATTTTGTTTAAACATTATTTAATAATAAGACTGAAATTAACATCAATATCAGAAAGAAACTAATTACTGTTGTACAGTTTTGATCCTGTTCCTTCAGATATCATATTTCTAATGTAAGATAACCAGCAGACAATGAATGTTTATGGCTAATGGAGGTTATTGCCTTTTGGACAATAATAAAACAAAAAAAGTGAAACATCTGAAAGGAGTAGATTAGCTTCAAATAAGTTTAGAAAACAAGTAAGCTTAGGAGTACGAAATTTAATCTCAGTACAAGACTATGGAGATGACAGGAAATGTGACAGTTTAAGTGATAATGCACCAGGACTACACAAATTTGAAAAGGGATTAACTCTTGCAACTTAGAATTTATATCAAAACACGTGCTATTTAATAAATTCATTATATATTCAGATAGGATAAAAATATTAGTATCAAAAGGAGAATACAATAATACCTGTTAATTCTCTAAGGAAACCATCATAAGGAAATTTCGAACCACAGCAAAGAGTTTTTATTCTTCTAAATACATGTACAAAGAGTTGAAGGCGTGAAAACGTTCATCATTTAACAGATATAGGAATTTGAAAGATGGGCATAACTTCCTATGTCTTCGCAATTGAAATACTTTAAGTGTTTAATGTACTGAGTGCATGAAATATGCGTCCTTGGAAAACAAGATTAATCACATTGCCAAATGTCTAAAGCCCGCAATTACCAAAATCCTTGTGTGATACGTGGCTGTCGTAGCTTCATTCACGCTGTTATAAATAACAAAAAAAAATTACTGTGGTATGAAACGAACAGGTGAGGGACATGAGGAAATAAATACATATAGAAAAGACGTAAAAAAATAATGGAACGGATAGAAACAGAAGAGTTGTTGATAATTCCCTTTAAAATACAAAGGAATATATAAGGACTGATAGTTTTCTTGTGGATTTTGCAATAGAAGCTTGAATAATGAATTAATATATCTGTATTGTTGGATTTTGAATGAAAATTAGCAAGTAAGCATTTCTGATCGTGGAACAGACAGCTGTAAAGTAAAATGGGAGAGAAGTTCTGAAATATTTGTATATTATGTTCTAGTGATGGCTCAATTGTATGAGATAAACTACAGTATTAATATTTTTATTATTATAAGACCTCTGTGGAGTCACTAATCCAAGGACACCTGGTCTTGCAGTTGAATGCGGCTTCACCGGTGGATCACTAACCTCTGTGGTTAGTGATCCACCGCTCAAAATTAAAATAATCTGTACTAGAGACGTGCGCCTCCTTCAATGGCAGACTTGAGGTTTCTGCGTCAACCCCAAGAAGAACATATCCGCAGGCGATTCCCAAGGAAGCGGGGTAATACTGTATGCCTTCCCCCGCGTACCGCAAGCTACTGAAGATAACCCCAACACAATACTTCGCGTTCTAACGCGCGCTCGCAGAAGGGCGCAGTCACATCCGGCCAGAAAGAGACACTTCCCTTCCTTTCGGTCCGGTGAGAGGAGAGACGAAACGGATCGTGGAGTAAGGCCATCTTTCCTTCTCTCCTGCCTCTCCACATCTCTAACTCAACGGGACGATCCCATGCTGCCACGCACTCACTCGAAACTCTTGGCGTCCTCAACATCCGCAGGGGAAACGTCGCGAGGTACAAATCCCTGCCCAGAAGATCTGCTCCTTTCTAACCTGGCAACGACGTCATTTTCAACAGGACGATCCCATGCTGCCACGCACCCACTCAAAACTCTTGGCGTCCTCAACATCAGCAGGGGAAATGTCGCGAGGTGCAAATCCCTGTCCAGAAGATCTGCTCCTTTCTAACATGGCGGCAACGTCTTTTTCCCCTACCTGGACGCACATGTGCGAGGTGACACGCATTGGGCGCCGTTGTAAGAGTAAAGTGACTTCGTCCTAGTGTCATTGAATATGCGTTTTAAGTTAAAATCGCTGTCTTCTGGCGTGCTGTTTTCGAAAGACACCCCAACCTAAAAAAGAATTTAGCAACATCGATTGGAGAAAAGTCATACCGCGTCATCTAATATTATTAATGATCTTCAAGTTCACCTAGGGATGCTTTTTAAATTTTACTTTCTCTTAATGATGAAGCTGTATTTTTTTTCCCCGATAAAGCGTGTGCAAAACTTTCCTTGTACTTGTAAGTTACGATATCCGTGTATGTATACGGAGATGTCTTGTTTACTAAAGCAGATCGTTATGTTGATAAAATATTTGGAATAAATGATATTCTCTGTAAGAGGTTTTTGGTCGTTTCATTATTGTAAAATGACTAGCTAGGCATGTATATACACACTTAGATAAAGATATCTAAATATCTTTATCTTCGGGAGGTTATAATTCTTACGTGTGCTTTGTTACGATATCAACAAACGTTTGGTGACACCTTATACTCGTTAAGGAGTGTATTCAGGTTCCGCTCCGCATGTGTATACACACTTAGATAAGGAAAATGTAGCACCAATAACAAATCACCAGGTGAAGACGGACTAACAAAGCCTGAATTTTTCTCTTCGGGAGGTTATAATTCTTACGTGTGCTTTGTTACGATATCAACAAACGTTCGGTGACACCTTATACTCGTTAAGCGAGTGTATTCAGGTTCCGCTCCACCTGTGTATACACACTAAGATAAGTTTAGGTTAAGGATGGCTCGATGTCTATCTTTGAGTTATAATTTTTACATGTATGTATATGTACAATCTTAAACGAGGACAGCTAAATTCATTATGTTTGACATATGCATCGTAACTTGTGTTTGTTACTTTTCTCTTTCCCTATATGTATGTATTTTTATATATTATATACGATAGCAATGATATACGAATAGTATGTTGAAAAATGTTTATTCCACTGCTTGTTTGTGTATTCTCTAGCATACCATTTTTGGCTTAATTCATTAATAGTTAAATTTCTGTTCTCTAAATGATTATTTTGATTTTTTTCAAAAGTGGAAATTTTCGCTGCATTCTGATAGTAATGTTTTACTTTTTTTAGTAAATTTATTCTCTAATTTAAATCTAATATATTTTATATTTGGTATTTTCCCACTTTAATAATTTTTGCTTATAATTACCACTTTGTTATTCTCGATATTTGAGTGATTATTTTACATTTTTATGAAATTTTGCAACTTGCTAATTTGAAGCAGAATGGCAGTGTTAAGGCTTTCAATTATAACTGTTTTCTTCATGGACAGGTCTCTTATTATTTATTGATGCAATAATTTGTATCAGTAGTGGTGCTGCTTTTCTGATTACATAGGCAAATATCAGTTGGATGTATTGAAATTGTGTAATGCATAGAACGAATTTCTAAATCTGAATTATTGTAACATATGGCCACGATCCTTTGATACATACGTAAAACAAAGCCTGTATAAATGCTCTAAATAAGAACGTTTTAAAATTGAGTTTATTCTCTTTAGCCAAGGACACATTTTAAGGCTATTTTGGAACAAAATCAATCACATGTCTTACGTTGGTTACTGCAATGTGACGAGTTGATGTGTGTAGATCCTGGTATGGACATTGTGTGAAAAAACTGCTTGCTTTAAGAATGTAATGATGGCTCTCTTCTGCAGAAAAATATTTCTGCAATCGAGCAAGTTTTTATTTGATATGCATGTCAAACGTGCTGATCCTGGAATAGAGAAGTGATATACAAGGGCTTAGCGAGAGATCTTAATAAATGGCTGACGAGGTCCTGATACGTGTATAAGAGAAGATCGGTCACGATAGAGAAAGGAGAGGACAAATGGACACCAGAGATGACACTAGGTCGTGATAGGATGAAGTCAGAAATGAAAGAAAAAAGCCACAGAATAAAAACAAGGCTGAAATGCAGTAGGTGTATGTCGCAATAACCCCTTTAAGTTCATTCTAGTGAACATTGTAATATATGGAAGTCATTCCTTCGATTTCATGCATTTACTGGTTGATAGTTTGTCAAAGGTATGCAAAGTCACGTTTTTCTTTACTTCATCATCATCATCAAATTCCTGCCATGTACCCTCAAGGGGCGTATGTACAGGATATGATAGTACTACATGAAAAAAATTACACCATTACTAACTTCCTATCTACAATTTTCCTCTAAAACAGTCTGTTACTTGTCAAGACTCCAACATCATCAGATCTTATATTTCTATCGTCTAAGGCACTTTGTACAGTATCAGTCCACATATATCTTGGACTTCCTCTGGGTCGTTTTGCTGCCAACCTGGCAGAGAACACCTGCTTTGTTAATCTTTCCTCGCCCATTCTGTTTAAGTGACCATACCACCTCAGATTAGCTCTGCTAACGCATTCCTGGATGCTGACAATGTCAAGTTCTTTCCTAATATCCTCGTTTTTAATATGATATTGCCATTGATGCCATCTGTTCACACCTATAATCTTTCTCAGGACTCTCATATCTGTGGTCTCCAGTCTTTGTTCAAGTGTTTTACTTCTGACCCAGCTCTCGGATCCATAAGTTAAAACTGGTTTGAACACTGTCTTGTATACAGCTAATTTAGTGTTTCGATAATTTCTCCCTTATTCCATATGAATTTATTCAATTAACTTCCCACCATACCATCTTAGCTGATTCTGTTGTCTATTTCTAAATTTAATTTACCATCTTCACTAAAAAACGTGCCTAAGTAACTAAAATGTTTTACTTGTTCCTCAGGTTCTCCATTCAAAACACAGTTGACATTTTCAATGATTCTGCCTATTTTCATTGTCTTTGTCTTTTTATTTCTGACCTTCATACCATATCTATTACAACAACTATTCAATTTAGTCAGATTATCTTGCAGACTTGTAGCGGATTTATTTAGAAGTATAACATCATCCGCATAAAGCAAAGAGCTGATATTAACATCTCCAATTTTGATATTATGTTTAATACCACTTTCCTTCATAACGCGATCCATATAGATAATGAATAACAGAGGGGATAATGTACATCCTTGTCTCACACCAGATTTAACATTAAACCATCTTCCTTCAATTCTAACTGCTGACTTACAACTCAAATAAAGACTAAGTATTGCTTGATATAATGCCCCATTGACACCATATAACTGCAGCGTATTGAATAGCTTCTCTCTTGGCACCTTGTCATATGCCTTTTCCAAATCGACAAAACTTAAATACAGATCTTTGTTATATTCCCATGCATTCTCGACTATTTGTCGTAAAGTGAAGATCTGATCCTGACAGCCTCTATTTGGCCTGAATCCAGCTTGTTCTTCACCAAGCTTTGCTTCCACAATTCTTCTCAACCGTTTTTCAAGTATACTTGCATAGATCTTGCCAGGAACACTCAGTAGGCAAATACCTCTGCAATTCTCACATTCAGTTTTATTTCCCTTTTTATATATGGATACTATGAGAGCTCTACTCCAGTCATCGGGAATTCGTCCCTCTATCCAGGCTTTCTGAACTATGCAGTGCAGCCACTGTAAGACGTTTATACCACCATACTTCAGCATTTCTGGTCGAATATCATCTACTCCTGCTGCCTTTCCACATTTCAAGCCTTTCATGGCTTTTTCTACTTCAAGTATGGATATGTATTCCTGACTGCATGCCTGGTCAGTGTTTTTTACCACTGTGCTGTCATCACTGTTTGTTTCATTTAGCAGTTTTTCAAAGTAATTGCTCCATACTTTAAGGATATATTTTTCTCCCGTTTTCATGTCACCTTTATTATCTCTAACTCCTTTTACAGCACTCTTTCCTCCATTCCTTAAGCTTCTTCAACCACCTCCAGAATATTTTGCCACCTTCTTGATATTTATTTTCTATATTCTTGCCAAAGTCCTCCCATGACTTTTGTTTAGCTAGTTTTACACAGTGTTTAGCATTCTTGCATTTGTCTCTATATTCTCTAAGAGCACAAGCTGACCTATTTGACAAGAACGTTTGATATGCTTTCTTCTTTTCTTTCACTGCCTCTTTAACTTCCTGTGTCCACCAGGGAGTTCTGATTTTTTTATCCTTGCAGACAACCTCACCACATGCCTCTCTGGCAGAATCAATCGATGTTTTCTTCAGAGTTTGCCACTGAATCTCCAAGGTTTGATTCCTGTTCTCAAACTCTTTCATTTTTTCTTTAATAATCTTTGTGTATTTTAGTCTACAGTTCACATCTGAGAGCTGCTCAACTTTTATTCGCTTTAAAACTTTCTTACATGTTATTCTTTTCAATATGAAATTCAATTTTATCCTGCTCAAGACAAAATAGTGATCACTTCCAATTTCAAATCCTCTGTACACTCTGGTGTCCTGCACCAGGGAGAAAACATCGCTATCAACAATAACATAGTCAATGCGACTTTTCTTATTCCTAGCCTCTTCTCTCCATGTGAATTTGTGCACATTTTTATGTTGGAACATGGTGTTAGTAATAACCAATCCATGTCCTGAGCAGAAATCCAACAGAAATTTGCTATTATTATTAACTTTGCTCTTTTCTCCAAATTTTCCCAGAATAGTTTTGTATGTCTCACAATCATTTCCTACTCTGCTATTTAGATCCCCAACAAGGACCAACTTTTCATTTTTCATTGTGTCAGTTGCTTTTTCTAAAGCCTCAAAAAAATCCTCCACTTCTACCTTAGTAGAACCTACTGTGGGACCATAGACACAAATAAGTCTCATTGTCCAGTTACCCATTCTCATATTTGCCCACATTACTCTACTTGAGACGGACTGCCATTCAAGAAGATTAGCCTAGTATTTTGTGTTGAATACTATGGCTACTGCTTTTCCTTGATTGTCATTGCCTGAATATAATATTTTGTATTTATTGCTCAGAAAGATCTCACCAGTTTTGGTCTTTTTTGTTTCAGTCACCCCTATTATGTCGATCTGGTACTTATCCAATTCCTCAGCTAGCTCCATTTCTTTGCCATTCAGGCTTCTTACATTGACTTCAATGTTTTTGAAGTTTACTCTGTACATTTAATATACTTATGGATGGTTTAAATGTTTTGTTTTTCACACTGAAAGCCTATATTTTTTTTAAAAAGGTAAAATTTAATGTCCTAACTAACTACTAGACGTTCATGAAATATTACCAAATTATTAAATGCACCTTCCCTCCCCCGATAGTAATGGGGAAGAACACAAAATAAATTTAAATTATCAAATATAAACTAGTAGCACAACAAACAAAAATAACGTATTAATTAGCCGTGTCGAACATAATTGTGTTTTGTGTATTATTTTTGTGTTTTTGTGTATAAACTGAAACACTAAATTAAAATTTGTGCAATTAGCTTCTCATTTTCATCTCTTCATCCAAACAAATTCTCTTGCCTCAATTTTCTTTGGCTTTCTTTCCACTCTTGGTATCTGATTTAGAATTGTAATCGTATCAATTGAAGATCGCTTCTTGAAGTGTCTCTTTTCATAACTAATGCATACGGTATTTGACACCTCTGATGAGGAATAAAAATATGTCATTATTATCTTGATAGATTTAAATTCCATGTATTGGCTCTTGCACATTCAAACGAAGTATTCAAACAAATTATAATTAAATTATTATAATATGCCCTACCGCGGACCAGTATGCCGATTTATTTTACCTGAACTTCATCTCATGTACACACAATATGCAATACGAGTATTTTATTTTTAACTAAGAGAATAAAACCTAACTACTTACCGCTTAACCTGCTTCCTTCTTAAATAGGTAAAAATTAAGGATAATTCTTCGGTCGTTGCTTATTTCTTCTGCTTTTCTTTTATCAAAACCTAAGAAAGTATTGTCGTGACAATTAGTAATCATGATCGTATTCAAAATAATTGCAATGAACTAGATCAATATTATAAAAATGTCGATTACTCATGTTAATCAAAATACAATGCAAAACAAACTCATTCATTTCCAGAATATTCATCCTAAACAGTCAGTAATTTTAACAATCAAAAATTACTGGCTGTTTAGGATTACACTGATGTCGCTTTACTTTCTAATCACCAATAGTAACATATTCAAATCTGTTTGGAAAAAAAATAGAAAAGTATTAATTTTTTTTTAAATCACCGTATTCCATCATTCATTAGTTTATTCACAAGGAGCTAATAATCAAAAACACATGATTTAAGCTACCATCTCGTAGGCTGTATACTTGGCGATCATCACAAGATAATAATGGGAATATAGTCAGACACCAAATTGATTACTTGCTAATTTATGAACGATTTGGAAGTTCTGTAAAGAGTACAGAAGCCTAACCTAGTGCAGATATTGCTTCTGATCATAACCTACTGGCGGCAGAGTTAAAACTTGGACTGAAAGCTATACTTCAGAAACATCAACAAAAAAGGTTTGATTTAGGAAAATGAAAAAACACAGAGAAAAATCAATCACCCTCATGATGTCATCATTCTTGAACAATCACTTGTCAAGAATGATGACATCATGAGGGTTGATGAATCATGGGACAAATTAAAATCTGTCTCCATAGAGAAATGTCCCAATACCTTGTGTCCTAATAGAGCAGTAAAAAAGAAAGATTGGATAACTGACGAAATTCTTTCTCTCTTGTATCAACAGATCGTATAAAAATCATAGTCCAATAAAATATAAGGAGGTTCAGAAAATTAAACGCAAGATCAAAGAAGCAAAAGAAATCTGGATGAATGAAAAGAAATAGAAATTCTACAGGAAAAGCATGACAATTTTAATCTACACAAAAAGCTGAACGAAACCTCAGGTATATTTAAGAAAAAAACAATTCTGTATCCTTCGAAACAAAAAGGGAAAAATAATATCCGAAAAGGATGACAAAATACAAGAATTGTGAAATATATAGAACTCTTTAGTGATAACAGAACCAAGAAAATACTTATGAACATATAGAAGGTCCATGCATTCTAAGAAGAGAGGTAGAATTTGCACTAAACCCAGCTAAAAATGGTAAAACCTTAGGCCTGGATAGACCAGCAGAAATAGTGAAGGTGACAACATTAATTTAGTAAAGCTATTTAATAAGATCTATGATACAGGCATAATCCCTCAAGACTGGTTACAGACGGCCTTCATCATGCTACCTAAAAAAGAAAATGCGAAAACTTGTAATGACTATAGAATGATCAGCCTAATGAGTCACGTTCTAAAACTTGTTCTGAAAATAATTCAAAAAATAATATAAAAAAATGTAAAGACACCATCAGTGATACATAATTCGGCTTTAGAAATGGTTTGGGAACAAGAGAGGATCTTTTCTGTTCTCAGATCTTATTCCAAAAATGTGTTGACCAAAACAAGGAAATATTCATTTGCTTCATCGACTTCGAGAAAGCATTTGACAAAGTCTAACATGCTAAAATGATTGCACTATTAAAAAGAATTGGATTAGATGGTAAAGACATCAGGATCATTGAAAACTTATATTGGAACCAAAAGTCATCTGTTCAAGTTGATGACATTATTACAGACTACATTAACATCAAACGAGGAGTAAGGCAAGGATGTGTGCTGTCACCTCTTATTTTCAACATACTCAGAAGCTATATTTCAAAAAGACTTGAAAGGAAGGGATTAGTGTAAATGGTGAAATCATCAGTAATATTGATATGCTGATGGCACACCTCTCCTGGATGACAATATTCATGATCTTCAAAATCTTCTGAACTAGTGAATGAAGAAGTTGAAAAAATGGAATTAAAAATAAATATCACCAAGACTAAATTCATGGTCATAAGCAAGAAACCAATTTTTAATTCAGCACTTTCTCTAAATGGAAAACAAATAGAAATAACGGCAAAGTTTAAATATCTAGGATGCTTGTTAAATTAAGATGGCAATCCAGAAATGGAAATAAGTTAGAATTGAAATGGCAAGAAAAAAAGTTCTCTTGATGAAATCAACACTGTGTAACCGCAGTTTAAATTTAGAGCTTAGAGTACGAATGATTAAATGCTACATATTGTCTGTACTGCTGTACGTTGTAGAAACTTGGACCTTGAAGACAACAACCATAAAAAGACTAAGCTTTTGAGATGTTGTTATACAGAATAATGTTAAAAATCCCATGGGCAGCAAAAACGTCCAATCAGAAAGTACTGGAACAAATGAGGAAATCCAGTGAACTTTTAGATACATAAAAAAAATAAAAAAAATGAAAACGGCATATCGCGGTCACCTATTTCGTAATGAAAAACATAAGATACTTCAATCGATTATAAAAGGGAATATAAAAGAACGAAGAGGACAAGGAAAACGAATAAAATTTTGACTGGAAGACAGTGGAGTGGCATGAACTATGACAGACTGCTCAGAGTGGCTGAGAATCGCTCAAAATTTGTCAAGTTGGTCGCCGACCAACGATGGGAGATGGCACTCAAAGACGATAATCTTTTAATTATATATTGATACATACTATAACTAAGGGTATCTATTAAAGAAAGTTTAATTATCGCGAACATTTAAATAATACAGATTACTGCATTTTCATAAGCTAGAGTTGATATTTTAGGTAATTTTAATCGGTTATATTATTCCCTAAGTTAAATTGATAAAGAACGCTAGGAACTGTTCGTTTACCGTATACTATTTTATAGTTGGAAAGCTCTACAAATTGAAGAAATAAACACTTCACATTCAAAAATTCAGGTTCCTTCAGTAGATTCCCTTCGTATAGTGCATGCATGCAAATCTATGTGCGTAGGGTATTATTCTGTCTGGTATTGTTCGATAATCAATAACAATCACTGATGTGCAAGTGTTGGATCTCAATTTCTGGCATAGTTAATGCCCTATTGTTGCAAAATAAAATGAAAATGCATTTCTGTCGAAAGCACCATGAATTTGTGTAATTTAGTTTTAATTTATTTTTTTTATATTTAATTATTTTACGCCACGAATATTATTCGTGGCGTAAAATCTAAATTTAATATTTTAAAGCAAGGCATGTTTGAATTAAAACAACACCAATAGTTTTCATTGTCAATCTTCGTACTAACCACATTCTCAAGCGTACATTTTCCTCTTGGTTCTATTGTTTCCGATATCAATATTATGATCTCAGGAAATTCGATGCCTCAAAGTTGTCATTTTTATCAAATACGTATCGACCATAAAATCAAACAGGTCATCATATCGACATACCATTTTAAGGTCAAATTTAATACAATACTATATTAAAAATAGGGGAGAGTTGCATTTGTGTTCCAATAAAGTTTCTAGAAATCAAGGTAATAATTCAGTTTAGTTTACTTTCCATCTTACTACGGTGTGTGGATGCTCATACTGGGTGATATTGACATTCGTACGTCGTTATATTCCATTGCTCTGGGTTTAGTAGCCACCCATGATAACTACCTACGTGAAACATTTTAAGCTGATAATAGCAACTGACATTTTCCCTAGTAACAATGTATCCTATTAATTTGAATAACGCAATGATCCTTCCCATAATATTATTAATAATTCTTCATACTTTCAAGAATTTGAAATGTTAGAAGCAAAACTTAATTTCTGCTTCTAACAAGTATTTCTAGATGGTTTAAGTGTTGGATCATTTATTTGTTAACTTACCTATGTTGCAGATTATGAAATTAAATCTGAATGTTCATAAGATCCTATCAATGCTGCTTTACTCTCCTTTAAACCTTCTCATATCTAGAACGCGGATTTTTCCCAAATAGAGTAGTTATTTCACCTTCACATCCTATTCCTTAACGATATTACAAGAAACTTTTGATAAAGAGGCCTTTCCTTCAACAACGTCGAGATAAGATTAACCTAAAGTTTTGTTAGTCTCATTCTACTCTTCATTTTACTCGTTACGAAAGTTAAAATTAGTTCCGTATTGCACTTGCATATCCTCTTTTATGAATCGGAATCACATTCGCCTTATGCAGGTAACTGACTCAATTTCCTACTTGGAAATTTTTTTAAGGCCATTCGTAGTTATGATTAAACTTATAAAAGAAACTAATTAAAAAAAGGACTTCTTTACGTATAATTATTTCTAAAGCTAAAACGTAACGTATGGAGTAGTAAATGTTCATCAAAACCGAGTATGCGTGTATTTATCAGACAGCACGTAAAAATATGTAAGCGATCTGTTTTCTTGGATCCAGTAACTGTGGTTAATCATAAGTTATCTAAATCTTCACTTCATTCTGTACGAAGCAAGTAAGGTCTGCATATTGTTTCATGTGAGGTCTGCATAAAAACAGCATAATGAGCTATGGAGAAGGTTCGACGCCTGGGCGAGCCTCATTTTTTTGGTGGGGGTAACCATATCGAGTTGGTCTTTAAAAAAAAGAAAAGAAATGAGCTTGTGCAGTGCAGTGTTGCATATTTTGCTTGGCATCGAACATTGTGTGACGATATTGTCACAACTTGAGCTGATGTGGCTCGTAGAATCGAACCTCAGCCATTGCGTACGAACACCCGGGTAGTTTAGCATCATATACGTGTACTACCCGCAAATGATATTGACAATTATTACTTCGCCAGGCTTCCAACTGAGATCTTGGAAACTGCCTCTAGAATAGGGTCATGTTTTGCCAACGATGATTAAATTACCTCGTTCAAAAATTCTGAATTTTAATTCTAGTAGTATTCATCTCCGTGTACCTTGCGTCCGTGGACACTTGTCACACCTACTAAATCAACTGAATCACCTACTGAGTTTTGTAGAAGGTTATGACGATTGGAGAAATGTAAGTACAACTTTACATAGACATGAGACTAGTTTAACTCACATGAAAAATTTCTTTAAATGGAAGGAACTTGATAAAAATTAAAAAAAAAAAAAACTACTATTGATTTCCAGACTCAAAGCATGTATGAAATGGAAAAGAAACATTGGACGAGTGTTTTAGAAAGCTTGATTGAAATTATAAAATTCTTTGGCAGTCGAAATTTAGCTTTTCGCTTATCATCTGATAAATTATATGAAAGGCGTAACCGCAATTTTTTAAAATTGGTCGAACTGTTTGCTATGTTTGATCTCGTTATGGAAACTCATGTTGAAAGGTCCCTACAACGAATACAATAGGATACACTATTTGAGTAAAGACTGTCAAAATGAAATATTGGAAACTTTAAGTAACGCAATCGGGGATACAATTTTATTATAAATTCGAAAATCTAAATATTAATCCATAATTTTAGACTGCACACCTGATGCAAGTAAAACATGCAAACGAATAATAAATGATCATTATTATTCGCTTTCTTTCCTGTGGCAATGGAATTGTCAAGATCAGGGAAAACGTTTTACCTTTTGCAGATATATCAGATTCGACGGGACGTGGTTTATGTGCAACAAAATTGGAACAACTGGAAAAATGGAACATTCCCATTGAAGAGATCCTAGGTCACGGGTATGAAAATGGGGCAAATATGAAAGGGAAAAAATATGGGATCCAAAATTTGCTTTTGAACAAATATCCTCGAGCGTTTTACGTGCCATGTGCTGCTCATACTCTAAATTTAATCATTACGATGCAGCTAAAGTGAATGCAGATGCAATTAGTTTCTTTGCAATTATTCGAGAAATATTCAATTTCTTGAATAATTGCAAGAAATTGAATGAAAAGAATTGCATTCTTTTCATTCTCTTACAAAGATTAGGCAATCCTTTTAAAGTTCGTAAAAAAAACTAACATCGAAACAGCCATCAGAAACGCGATGGGAAAGTAAAATTAATGCAATCCGACCTCTACGATATCAGTTAGGAGAAATTTATGATGCACTTTTTTAAATTTTAAATAATGAAAATTTTATTAAAGAAACTCAGCATGAAGCACAAACATTATGTTCTAAAATAAAGAACTACAAATTTATTTGCTCTCTTATAACTTGGGATGATTTACCTAACAGAATAAACCCCGTGAGTAAAATGCTTCAAGACAAAAATATGAACATTACACTTGCTTTAGAATCTATCGAAAACTTAAAAATATTCTTACAAGAGTATCGATCAGATACAAATTTTAAAGAGGTTCTAAAAATGGCAGAGCCTGTGTAGCTCAGTGGATGAGGCAGAAAAAATACACAACATAATTAACATATATGGACCAGCCACACATAATCATAAGACCACCTTCTGGGAGGAAGTGCGACACTATATTCAACAAAAAAATAACCCAATAATAGCAGGAGATATGAACTTTACAGAACAACCACAAAAGGATCAAGAACACCCAAACTTAATTCCGCAGAAAAATTTCACAAGAGTTTTCACCCACTGTGGCCTATCAGATGCTTTCAGAATCTTTTCATCCCCAAAAGAAAGAATTCACATATTTTGCACCCGGAAACGCCTCTACAATAGACCGCATATACATCCAAACATTCAGAAATATAAAGGTCAAAACTGTACAACACACACCTGTCATGTTCAGCGATCACCATATGGTGATGGCTGAACTACAATATCAACAAACAGAAACAACTGATAAGTTTACAAACAGAAATTTCCCCCTATGGAAATTTAATAAACACCTTAAAGATGACGATGAATTCAACAATAACATAGAGAAAATACTTGAGGAAATAGAATCCATAGAAAATGCTGTAACAGCCTGGGAGAAATTTAAACACATGACAAAACAAACAGCAATCAAAATTAGTAGAATAAAAAAGCAGCAACAAAGGAACAAACAGAACGCTGACACGAAGAAATTATCAAAATTGTATCACCACCATGACAGAAATAAAGAAAACATCAGAACAGAAATAGAAGAAATTAAAAACCGCATAACAGCGAAACAGTTTCAGGAAATAGAAGGAGCGTGGCTACGTGCTGGTCTCAAAATAATTGAAAATGATGAAGGGAAGACCTCGACAGCATGGCTGTTTGAGAAACAACGGAACGCAAAACAGAGAATAAAAACCATAACATACGAAGGCCAAACCCTAAATAAAGACTCCGAAATAATTCGTGGTGTTCAAAAATACTTTTCTTCACTATTTCAAGAAAAAACCAGCAGTCAGGAAGAAAGAGAAAGATCCCATTGACTCCTCCCCAAAATCACCCAGCAGGAGGCTGAGGAGATCGACGCACCAATCACCGTAGCAGAATGCCGTCTTATAGTGAAACAGCTCCCGGATAACAAATCACCAGGTGAAGATGGACTAACAGGCGAATTTTATAAAGAATACTTCCCAAAATTTGAACATATTTTTATTAAAATGATCAACACGATGATTACAACACAGACAACGCCAGCAAAAATTCAACACAGGACACATTGTACTACAACCAAAGGTTGGGGATCAACAGAAGTTGATCCCCATCCCCAACAAGACATAAAAAACTGGAGAGGCATAACCCTACTGAATACTGATTACAAAATAATATCTAAAATACTTACAAACCGAATACAAAAGCACCTCCATAAACTTATCTCACCAGCACAATCATGTGCAGTGAACGGAAGAAATATTCTTGACACAATAACGCACCTCCAATGCATTTGCGATTATTATAGCCTCACAGAAAATCCATGTATTGTAATGGGTCTAGATATTCAAAAGGCATTTGACACAGTAAGCCACCAATACCTGTTTGAAACACTAGACCGAATAGGAGTTGGAGTAAACTGGAAAGAAACGATTAAGCTTTTGTACAGAAACGCGGAAAGTAGGCTGATCATTAATAAAAATCTCTCAGCCTCTTTCCCAATAAAATGTTCCATCCGGCAAGGAGATCCACTATCCATGGCTCTATTTGTTCTAGCCCTAGAACCACTCATTATAGCCATTAACACAAACAACAATATCAAAGGAACACATATACACGGAGAAAGTGACGCCAAAAGTTTGGCATATGCTGATGACGTCACTTTAACACTAGGAACACAAAAATCCTTGGACACAACAATCAAAATAATAAAAGACTTCAGAATAATAAAAGCCTCAGCACTGAATGTGAATCTGGCAAAATCCCACTGCAAAATAACTGGAAAGTGGGAAAACCAACCAAAGATTCCTTCAGGAATACAGGTGAATAATTACATACCAGTTCTGGGCATCAACATCGGAAGCTCAGAATCACACGAAGAACAGTGGAAAGAACTCCATGACGGCATAAAGAAGAAAATTAATGCAATTCGCCCTAGACAGCTGTCCGTCAGAGGAAGGGCCCGGGTTTGCAACATCTACCTAACATCTCGCCTGTGGTACAAGATACACAACACCCCGTATCACGGAAGGTGGGCCGAAAAAATACACAGGCTATGCGCTACATACATCTGGGGCTCTCAGTATGAACCCATGCTCAGATCAACACTTTCCATGAAGTTGAAGCTGGAGGTTTAGCATTGCTAAACATCCATCTGAAAACTCTCATCGGCAGGGCAATAACAGCAGCCCGAGCACACACAAAAACCTATCATTCCTATGCGGCAACATTCTTAGAAAAGTGTTTGCCGCATTGGTTTATAAGCTCACTTCCAGATATAAAAAAACCAAGCCCGAGAATGTTCAAAGAAATAGCCGAAGGGTACACATATATAATGAAACACTCAGATACCGAAACCTTACTGACAATTAAACCAAGAAAACTATATAAAACATTAAGTCAAGTGACAGTCCCACCTCCCCAACACAGGGAAATAAGAAAAGGAGAAATTAGGCTGAGTCCAGTGCTTAGCAAAGTTTTCCGACTTCCAATATCACCAAAATACAAAACATTCTTCTATAAAGTACACCATGCCTGTCTCCCCACAAAAATGTGATGTGTAGCAAAAAAAATCCCACTACAAGGCCCAGCGAAGTGTCATTTCTGTCCCGACCCAGAAACAATATATCATATTATGATGTTCTGTAGCAAAACGTCCACAGTATGGAACACCATACAGAAATTCCTACATAAGACACAACCATTCTCTGAAAACACATTATTTTGGTTGGAAGACCAAAAAATTAAAAAAACCGGAACTAATAATCATAATAATAACAATGTATGCAATATGGTCCCAGATGTGACAAAATACACGGAATAGACACCAGAATAGACATAGTAGCAAAAATTAACAATTATTTAAAGGAAATTATCATAAACACTACACAAACCAAAAGCATAACAACACAGCAATGGAGGAAACTCGGCCTAATTGAAGAAGGAGAAGAAGAAGGAAAAATAAAACTTATACCGATAATGGAACCCCCGTAGTTAGTGGTAGAAAATAATGATAACCCACTATCTGAACAAAAAGCATAATCCCAGACAAAGGTGCTGTTAACGTAGGCTCATTCGCCACAACGAGAGAAATAATGACAACAAGATATCAAATCTAATAAAAAAAAATAAAATTAAAATAAAAAAATTAAAAAAAAAAAGTATATATGTATATAAAATAATTAAAATAAATAAATAAGTAAAAGTTTAAAAAAATAATAAAAATATTAATAATAATATATAGGTACGCCTATATATAAGGGATAAGAATGTTATATATATATATATATATATATATATATATATATATATATATATATATATATATATATATATATATATATATATAAACGAGAATAGACTGATCTGATAATGGAACTTATAAATAGACTGAAATCACTATGTAACATATAGCAAAAATAACATCTCAAGCAATTCAATAGGACAATAAGGAAAATAGAAATTTAGCATGTGATGTTGTATCTTATTTAAACAGTGATTGTAAAACAGGTGTCATAAGTATATTGTAACGAGTAAATGAAAATGCCTAATAGAATTAGCAGCCTATATACAAATTGTAAATAGCTGTATATATATTTATTTTTAAATGTACACAGCTGTTGTTGTTGATACAAATAACCTCAGTAGAAGTAGCCTCAAGAAATGTAAATCAAAATGTCAATTAGAATAAGCATTCTATGTACAAATGTATATATTGTAAATAGTTGTATATATATTTATTTTGATTGTACATAGATGCTTTAGTGTTAATAAAAATATACTCAGTGGATGTGGCGTTTGCCAACCACGGCGCTTAGCCGCACGAAGGAAGACTTGGTTTCGAGTCTAGTCGACGACTAGAGGAAATTTTTCTAAGCCTTTTTTCGACCGGTTCCCGAGTTAGTCGATCGCTGGCACGGGCAAGCGGGTTTTTCCTCCCGGAAACTCGGGTTTTTCGTCCCGTAAACTCAAGAAAATCGACCGTAGAACCCACATTATTTTCAGACATTAAATATATTGTGTTAGGATTAGGGACCACGAGATGGCGGCACATTTGAGCCGTCTCTCTTCACTGTGTACTGCTTAATTAGTGATAGCCTTAGGCCATCTATCTCTGATTGGTTCCAGTGGAGATCGAACTGCCCACTCAGTCTCCAAAAGTTAGATAGTGCTAAATGGCCTCGCCTACTCCGTATTCGGGAATAAAAAGGCGTTAGCTGATTTTTTTTTTTTTCATTCTAAAAACGGCAAAAGAACTGAGTGAAGAGGTGGATGGAGAACAAAAATTTAAAACTGGTACAGAAGTTCGATTACGAAAGAAGACACGACAATTTGACTACGAGCATCATGACAAAACGGCACAATCTCCAGAAGATAAATTTAGAGTGAATGTGTTTTATACACTTCAAAACGTTCTATTAACGAACACATTTGCAATGTGTTCGTTAATAGAACGTTTTGAACAACTAAAAACATATTATGATAATTTCAATTTCTTGTATAGATTACTACAAATTAATAACGAAGACTTATGAAAAAATTGTGACGATTTAGAGATTCTCTTGAAGGACGGGGACAATAGATGTAAATGCAATAGAACTATATGACGAGTTATGTGCTTTCCGGGATATTTTTCGGAAGGATAATTTAAATATTCAAAAGCCCTTTCGATATTCTTAATTTCATTGTGTCCAATAATTTATTTTTCCCTAACTTTTCAATTGCTTTAAGAATACTATTAACATTACCTGTTAGGGTAGCGAGCGTGAACGTTCGTTTTCCAAGTTGAAATTAATTAAAACCTACTTAAGAACAAGTATGTCGCAAAAAAGCTTGTTAGTTTGGCATGAATAGCTATTGAAAATTATATATGTGCGGAATTAGACATTAAGACCATTATTTCTAATTTTGTGAATATGAAATCGAAAACCTTAAAATTTTAATTTAAAAATTTTCAAGTATATTTATGTAATTTAATTTATTTTCTGTTATTCTGTAAAGATATTATTTTTTGAATACTTATTAAATGTTCTAATTATTTCTGAATTCTTTTATTATTTTCTCATCTATATTGAGTTTCTTTTAATTTCCTAAAAGATAGTTCCACTTATAAAAAAAAAATTATTACAAGTTACTAAGAATTTAGTAACTTGTAAAATGCAAGAATTTTTTAAACTTTAGTTCAAATAAATTTTAACTTTAAATAAAATTCATTTTCATTCAATTGTCCGCGCGGTTAGCCTAGTGGCTATGCGCTTCACAACCATATGTTTGGGGAAGGAGTGTCCTAGGTTCGATTCCCGTCGGTGACGTGAGGAGCTGAAGGATCTTCCTCAGCCATAGCCAAGTTAGCGAGTCTTGGGCGTGTACAGCAGGGTTTTTTCCCTAGTTTATTCTGGGGTTTTTCATCCCACAAAGCAGGCAAACTGGCCTTGAGAACTCAACACTACAGGCTATAGGATACACCAGGGCATAAGGCTGACCACCTTATCCTTTAAACGGAGTGAGGTCCGATGATCAATGGACCCTCGACACCGCAAGGTAAAAGAGGGTATAATGAAAATGATTTAATTTTATTAGCGATTCGGGTCGGTGAGAAGGCTATAATCCCTGTATCATTCATTATATTCAACGATTAAAGTGAAGTGGCTTCATCAAAATTTGCTTTAACTTTTGAGAAGTTTTTGAATATTCTGGTTTTTAACGATTATCCTGCCTAGTCAGCACCCCAGGTTCGTTACATTTAGCGAGCCAACGTCTGGCTGTTCCGTCAAAATTTATTTAAGAAATTTCAAATAATTTAAATTTTTATTATCGTAAAAGAACCACACTCTCCCGGATGGTTACAGGGGCGCTTAGATAGAAAATGCATGCGGGCGCCAAAGACCCTAGCGCCGGCTCTGATAAGAAGTATAAAAAAACACTGGATCAGTGATCTGGACACCTTACACGCAACAACCAATATCCGACAAGCACATGGCGATACACAGAATTCTGAGCATTAAAAACCTGAAGCACTACATGGCATTAACAAGGAATTACATCGAAATCACCTATCGAAACAACAGAGACAATATCGTATAACACGACCTACAACAACTCTCTACATCCCCACACCCTTCAACAACTCATACGGTTCTTTTGTGAGATCACATCAGATACCCATGCAACTAGACAACCTACCAAGAAAGTTAAAACACGTAGATAACTACAGAACATTAATAAACGAACTCGAAAATATACTAACAAAGTTAAGAAACCATTAACACTAATATACACATCACAAATCACTAGCATCCAATGCCTACATCCCATACATAAACAGTAGCAACAACACAAATAGTGAAAGCTAAATCCCACTCTCTTCATAAAAGCTAACCCAAGCTTCGAAGTAGGTGGGATTAAATTGCCTCACTTATCTACAAGTAATCCACCTACAAGCAAAAGAAGAAATGTGTATGAATAAATACTCTTTCTCAAACTTAAAAACAAAAATTAATAAAAAATTATACAAAAAATTCTGTATAATCTTCATTGTTAATATTAGAAGAACATGTGTTGTAAATACATAATATAAAGGCAAAAAAGTATTATTAAAAATTTTAATTGAAATCCAATGTAGGAATTGCAGCACTCAGTGCTGAACGCTGTAAAATTATAAGGTGCAATGTCACACAAGATGTTTATTGTATGTATAAATATTTTAGCAATCAATAAATATATTATTATTATTAAAAAAATTAGTCAAGGATTTTAATGCATCGCGGGACAATACGCCAATCTTTCAATCTGAGTATATAACACCTTTCAATCAGAATCTTTTGAACCAAGCAAGAAAAGAAAAAACAGAAAAAAAGTAATTATTTTTATGGATCAAAGACAGCAAAATATTCTTGAGAAAGTCACAGACTTCAAAGTCTATACAAATAAAAAGCTCGGAAGATAATGATAGGTTGCCAGAGTGAAACAAAAGACTCCAACTTAATTCAATAAGAAGATCTCAACATAACAAAAATGAATGTGAACCATCAGATAGATGTAATTACACTAGAATACATCAGTAATTGTACTTTCGAATCGCTTGATGCATGGAAACAACACACAGTAAACGCCAGAGGTCTCTTAATCTTGCATATTAACATCAGAAGCATCCGAAAACATTGGTTATTGTGTGTGTGTGTGTGTGTGTGTGTGTGTGTGTGTGTGTGTGTGTGTGTGTGTGTGTGTGTGTGTGTGTGTGTGTGTGTGTGTGTGTGTGTGTGCGTGCGTGCGTGCGTGCGTGCGTGCGTGTGCGTGCGTGCGTGCGTGCGTGTAATTTATCTGAGAAATAATAAAAAAAATATTTAAAAAAAAATTAAGAGAGCGTCTGGGGAGTCAGGGCCTCATCGAGGGAGGTCACATAATACACGCACCACCTATCATACTTATTATTGAATTCGTTCACACTGCTTGCACACAACATCCAACGGCAATCCACTCCAATCACGCACCACTCTACGAGAAAAAATCTATTCTCGCCCTCTTCTTAGCGGCATTCATTATCAGCTTCCATGACTGCCTTTTTGTTCACTCCCCACCCTCCATAAAATGGAAAATTCCATCAACTGAAATCCTGTATGACCCATTCAGAAACCCCTCTTTCTCCTGTTTGCTAGTGTCTGTGGCCTACTAGTTAATCTTCATATTCACTATTGCACAATGCTGATATCATTTCTCATACTTTCCTTTGCATTCTCTCCACTGTATCTGAATCACAACGGAAACCAGACTTGCGCAAAATAGTCCAAGTTACGTCTTCTCAAGGCCTTGTAAAGGGGCAAAATTACATTCTTATCTTTCCGTTTCAGCATTTCAATTATCTTTTGAGTTGTATTTGCAATCTTTACTACATGGCCCCTGAACTTCAACTTCCTATCCACTAACATGCCAAGATCCTTAGCCTAATCAGTTTATTCTAGCATAATCTCACCAATATAATATGATATTGGATACGTAATCATGCCAACGTGCATAACATTAAATTTACTGACATTGAACTGACATCCATTTTCCCATGCCCAATTCCACTCTATTCAAATCATTCTGTAAGTATTGCATATCAGCAGCATTCCTGATTATCCTGCTTATCTTTGAATGAGCAGCAAATAGCTGTATGTCACCTTTCAAATCCTTCACAATTTCATTAATTTGCAGATTGAATGAAAGTGGACCAAGCACTGATCTTTGTGTTAGAACACTGGATACCTTATATCTTGCAGACTCACATCCCCCGTATATCACTTTTTTGATATCTGTCAGTCACTCATTCTCTTGCCCACGCTAATAATTTATAATTCGAACCCATATTCTCCAGTTTATGGAACAGTCTACCATGCTGTATTCTGTAAAAAGCCTTAGCAAAATTCAAAAGCATCATGATGTATCCATTACTCTTCTTTAGTTCAATGGTAACATTTTGATAGAATATGAGCAAGTTACTAAAAGATGATCTTCCCTTAGTAAACCCATGCTGTTCATTGAAAAATAGAGAATCACTGTCAACCCATTTCTGAATTAAGAGATAAACAATTTTACTGTAATATAATACTAAACAAAATCTTCGCCACTACACGTGAGATACTAATTGGTCGATGGTTGGATATATCGGTCTTTGCAGGATCTTTGTGCAATGGAATTACAATGCTTTCTTTCCATTCCTCCAGAATCCTCCCTATTCTGAGAATCATGTTATACTGCCTGGTCAAAGGAATAGTCAGTTCAGCTGAACACTCTTTTAGTATACGTGTTGATATCACATCAGTTCCTCTTGCTGAATTCTTATTCAGTTTGTTCAAAAGCTCTAATACCTCGTCCTCATCCACCTCAGTTTCTTCATCCAGTGAAGAGGTAGAAGTGAGCAAAATGTTTCATACACCAGGTTGATAGCTTTTAGAAAAATGGACACTCAGCATAACAACCTCTTCTGCATCTCTCACCATCACGCCATCTGCATTTATGTTGCTTATATCAGATTGATAGCTTTTAACAAAATAGGCATTCATCAACTGAACAACCTCTTCTGCATCTGTAACCCTCACACCATCTGGATTTAGAACAGTTATTCTTTCATATTCTTTCTTTCTTTCTGCATCTCTCACCATCACGCCATCTGCATTTATGTTGCTTATATCAGATTGATAGCTTTTAACAAAATAGGCATTCATCAACTGAACAACCTCTTCTGCATCTGTAACCCTCACACCATCTGGATTTAGAACAGTTATTCTTTCATATTCTTTCTTTCTTTTACTTGTAGCATATCAATAGAATTGTTGTGGGTTGTCTATAGTTTGCATAGCCAGTTTCTTTTCATAGTAGGACTTTGTTTTCCGTATAACAGTTGTAACATTTCTATTTCTAACATGCTGCTTATAATTTTCATAACGGACTTCCTTCTTATGCACACCATATTCCTCCACATCATTCTTTCTTTTCTCACGAATATCTTTCTTAATAAGATTGCACATCCATTTGACTCCTACCGAATTTATTCTTCCAACTCTGGGACACATTCTCAAATCGCATCCTTTAAGTATTGTTTAAATGCCACCTATGCACTGTCAATATTCTTCCCATCCAGCAACCGATCCTTTACTGAACTCAGTATACTCCTCAGTTGGTCATAATTTCATGCTTTGTAGTTTACGATGTAACCTTTTCTGAACGGAACATTCATAAACGTAGCCACTACCCAAGTGAGTACCGCATGATCACTGTCACTAACCGAAGGCAGAATAGTTACGTCTTTAACTGGAACACCCTCTGACACTATGATCAAATCTAGCAGACTCTTGACTTCGAGTCCCTTCTGTCATTTTGCTTGAGGAAGTTGCCTCGCAACAGCTCAATAAATCAATTAATTCGTTTTCATATTCCTCATGAGATTTTACTGGTACCCAATCAATATTTGGATAATCAGTCTCTCATTATGATTACTCTTTTCGCATCCCTCTTTTCTATTTCGTGATGCATTTCTTCATCACTAGCCACCTAAGTAAACTATATTTGAAATTTATACTCTCCAAAAATACCTTGTATTCTACAAATATATTATTCTTAGCGATTGATTCATCTTTTTGTTTTCATCTTTTATCGATTGATTCAACTTTTAGCGATAGATGCACTGATTCCTTTTGTTTCGTACTGAAAATTTTACCATCGCTTTTATAAATCTTCATGCTGATAGTATAAATCTTATATTCTAATCCAGTGTTTCAAACTAAGAGTTAAATAACATAAGTTATAGAAAATAGATTTAGAATATTTTTCTTAAATCGGGATACCCATTGCACCCATCTATAAATTATATTAGAAATTTCGATTGTCCAACTATAACCTCGTATTCTTCAATTTTTTTAAAATAAATACACCATCCTGTTTTGTTTCAAGTGGTTTCGTAGTGCCTGGATTAGCATTGATATCCTAATCAAATGTTACAGACAAAAAATAAAATGACTTAACTTGTAGAAAATATCTTTAGAATATTAAAATACAAACTTATTTAATACAGACGAATAACAACAAACTTACATTATAGCCTACCAGTTTCGCCAGAAAACTGTCTGGGTTTTTCAAGGCGTTTAAGGAAAGACATAAAAACTAGTAAATGCAAATAGAAAGGAAATAAAAAACGTTGTAAACCAGCTAGTAGCTAAGGTTACACGTTCGCGTGACACAGAGGACTTATTGTTCTTATTCATCATCACGCATGCGTGTTTGTTGTAAACGTGTAATGTGATTACTGGCTAGCTGCAGTTCAATCCGAAAATTATAAGATTGATATTTATAATTCTTGTTGCCATTGGGATAATATTTATATCCTAGTTTAGTGTTGCAAACTAAAAATTAAGTGATATGACTCAAAGAAAACTATTTTAGAATATTTCTTCATAATTCTTATTCTATTTATTCTAAAAAAATAATTCTATTTCTTTTTTTGCCTGTATTTTATGTATCATTTTCTTATAATATTAACAATAAAAAATTATACAAAATGTTTTGTGTAATGAATAACTAATAATAATAATAATAATAATTATTTTTTTTTTTTATTATTATTATTATTATCTTTAATTTTATTGACTTTATTATTCATACCTACTTATTTACATTATACAGAAGTGTACAGTATACAAGTACTTTCACACAAGTTATACGCATCTACATTGTAATCTTATGAACAATGAAACTTGACAATTTTACAACTTTACAATTCTGTACTAGCCTTGTGTACAATTCGGTACAATAATTTTGTGTCACTTTGTGTTCAAAGTTCATACTTTTAACTCTTTTTTTTTTCTTCTATATGAAAGACTTCAAGTAAAAATATACCTCTTCGATACCCAAAGCTCCGCATATTACTTCTTCTCTTTCTTCTCACATACTGCAACTGATTGCCTACTTACCGCGTTTTTTTTTTTTTTTTTTTTTTTTTTTGTCGCGCATGCCCAACATGCGCTGTACTGCCAGTTTCCGTTTGAATCATGAAGTGTCAGCAGCGAATGCCAGCACGTTAAAATAAACTCGTACTTTTCAAAGGGGAAAAAGTAAGTTTTTTTTAATATATTATAAATACACTTAAAGTTTAATATGTTGGATTCTAATTGTAAAACCATAAGATTTTGAATTCCAATGAATCTCTAATAGAAAGTTGGCATTATATCTTAACCAAAATTAATAGAAAACAGAGAACATATTTTATATAAAAGCAGATAATCTCTTTCACTCCCTATCTCTTTCACACATTCTCTTATGAAAGAGACTGACAAATATAAACAAACAATCCTAGTATCTTTATTTATTGAACAGAATAATGTAAGACATCTGTAACTACAGATGTCTATACACAGTATTAACGTTTCAAAATTTTCTTTCAGTGAATGAAGGCGATAAGATTGATTTCAAAGAATGACTTAGTATATACACAATAGAATTCTAGACATTTTGGGTTTATTCCTTCGATTACTATCGCAGTCGATACTATCGAACTTTCAGATGAAAAGACTGAATTCCATACACGTCAGAGTTCGCGAGAAGAATCCTTCTAAGAGCTTCTCGGATAAAGGTACGTAAGCTGTTCAAATAACTTGTAAACTACTTCACATCTCTGAAAGCATTTGATGTAAGATCGTATCACTTCATGCCGTGATAATACTAGACAAGTATGAACTACAGTTCATTAGGATATACAGGCTTCATCATAATGAAAATTTGCTAATTAACAGAATCCCCTAATACTGAAATAATTATTTGTAAGAACCGCGCATTCATACGAAGATGAGATCAGCAGATCTCTTTGACTCTAGTCGCTTACGCGAAAATAATCTTGGCATATTCCCAGAACTAATAACATAAGCAAATATGTACAGGAGGATCTCTTCAACTGGCTTTGAAAAGATTATTTAATAATATCTATAGATACTGAATAAGAATGAAAAAAAAACGAGAAGACACACACACACACACACACACACACAGAGAGAGAGAGAGAGAGAGAGAGAGAGAGAGAGAGAGAGAGAGAGAGAGAGAGAGAGATTAATTCCACCGTAGCTGTTTAAACAAAAAATGCAACATTCTCACTATTTTCATGAAGAAGCAATGGTACAGATCAATAATTAATATAGTATTCTCTCGCTCACTCACTCCGTCAAAGTCAAAAAGAACAGAGCAGACAGCAAAGACATCAGAAGCTAGCAGGCGTGTTTTAATTTACTGAGTCTACACGTATGCAATCGATGAACTTAGCGAAGTCATGTCCAAGTACAGTAAGGCCGCGCCTTATAACCCTAAGACGATCCGCTCATACGACTATTTTCAATTATCGTGTATTAAGTTTGTTTACAACGTCATTGTTCGCTGCATCTCTGTGTGTGTGTGTGTGTGTGTGTGTGTGTTTCGGTGATGATTTATAGATTTAATGGCTCAAAAACAGCAAAGGTCATACTGCGCGTAGTACACAAAAGCAAGGCAATCGCAAACATCCATGCCCGCAGGGGGGATTCAAACCCGCGACCTGTTGGTTGGAGAGCAGGCAAGCTAATATAGTTCCATTCAGCCAACCTTGCCGGCATGTGTTTCGGTATTTCGCTATGAATTACTGCTTACGAAGATTATTTGACTTTATTGCAGATAATAATGGCAGAAAAAAACAAAAATAAGGGTACTGTTGCTTCCAGGAAAAAGAAGAAAGATCTTCTTTAGTAAATAGTTTGCTTTCGTAAACCTATTACATTAGGAATAAAAAATAACACTATTAAATTTAGTGATGATGCATATTTAAACTAATATTAATGTTATGGAGGAATATATTCTCGTATTTTCTCAACCTATTTTCATACTGAACATTCCAGAGACCAGCAACCACCTTAGTAAATCGTGTCTGAACCTTTTCCAATACATCTTTCTGAAAACCAGGTAACCAAATCTGCGCACAGTAATCCATATGTGGCCTGATCAAAGCCTTATACAAGGGAACCATGACTTCATTACGTCTACAAGTCACTGCCCTCAGCATCATTCTCATTATCCACTGTGCTGCCCCCGAAATTTTAGCTGCTTGTCCGCAATCACTCCCAGATCTATCATTTATTTACTGCTTCCAAGATATTTTTACCGATTGTATACTCTACATCCGATCTCTGCTTCCCAAATTTCAAAACCTTACACTTGACAACATTGAATTGAAATTACCACTCATTCACCCATGCTGCCAGTGTATTCAAATCATCTTTCAAAGACACAGCATAAGCTCTACTCCTGATAGCTCTCCCCAACTTTGCGTTATCTGTAAACAACTGCATATCAACATTCAGATCTCTCTCCCAATATCATTTAGATACAAATTAAACAGCAACGGACCAATATAGACTCTTGGGGTTCACCACTAATAACTTTTCTCTTCTGGGATATTGCTCCTCCATGGATAACTCGCTGATACCTATCAAATAGCCATTCACCAATCCAGTGAACTAATCTACTGTTTAGCCCATCCGTTCTAATATACTTTCCAATTTATCCAAGGTCTTTGTAAAATCTAAATATACTACTGTGTATGCATCTCTCTTATCCAATGCATTTGTCGATTTATTATAATAAGCAAGCAGATTGCTAAAACATGATCTTCCTTTAACAAACCCATGCTGGACACCAAAAGTGTATATTTCTGTTGTCAACCTAATTCTGGATCTTGGTCCTAACTAGCTTCTCTAATACTGTAACCACAACTCTAGACCCACACAGACTAGCCTATAATTCAAAGCACTAGCTAGTCTTATCACCTTCCTTATGAATCGGAACAATTTTATCTTCTTTCCACTCCTTTGGAACTTGGGCCAGTGCAAGACTCATGTTGAAATGATATGGAAAAACTATTGTTAACTCACCGGAACATTCCGTCAAAATACCTGGTGAAATAGCATCAATTCCTACAGCTTTATTTACATCAAGTTTATTCAAGTCGTCATATACCTCCTGCTCACTTACTAATAGTTCCTCCTTCTCCTCCTTTCCTACTGCTTTCGAGTTCTGCTTTCGAGTTCTGTCACATTCACAATAATGAAATACCTTCAAAAATTGCTCATTAAATACCTAAGCTATATTCTCTGCAATGGTTATCATTCGTCCGTTTTCACCAGTCAATGCCATCATTTTCCATAATCATTCTTTCCTTTAATGTCCCATATCGAATAAAATCCCCAAGATTTTTTAGCCGCATTAGCTAACTGCTGCTGATACTGCACTTTTGCTACCTTTATCAAGCGAGACACCTTCCTCACCTGTTCTTTGTATTTTTCGTATTTTTCGTGTAACTGGCTGTTATAACCACTCATCTTGTGCTGTTTCTTCTATAATACCTTCTTCTTCCAGGCTGCATACCTTACATTTTGATTCATCCATTTCACATCTGCTCTATTTACACTCTTCATCTCTGGAATACATTCTGATATTTTCTCCACCAAATAGTTCTTGAGTAGGGCCCAAACAGCATTGATATTTTTACATCCATTTCCTCTTTTCAATTTATTGGCGCAAGCTGTTTCCTGAGCTTTTCATAATTACCAACCTTATGATTCCACATAAATCACTTTCTGACAGGCGTCCTCAAATGACTGGTCACCCTGCAAGTGATCACATCATGGTCACTCTCACAAACTGGTGGGAGATTTGACACACCTATATGACTTCATTTGATGAGATTATCAAATCCAGCAACCTTGATCTTCGTGTACGCTCTGTTACGTACTGCCTAAGGTAATTGTCTCTCAAAACTCTAGAAATTCATTTTCTTTGCCGCCAGATGCAGCTCTGGATTCCTGTCTATGTATTCATAATTAAAGTCACCCATAATGATCACTCGTTGTTAGCCTGGCTAATTTGCCTATACATTTCCTTCTCATTACCCTCCATATTACCAGGTCTATTGCAACACCAACTAAATATTTCATCCTGTTTACCTCTACCTTACACCATACTGCCTCAAAACGGTGGCCACTATTTGCACCTTGTAAATCCACCTCAGATGAGCACAATCCATCTGCTATCACCAACAGTACTCCTCCTCCTCCCTTTCTTCTCTGGCTGTCTTCACGAAAAATATCATATCCGTTCCTCTCTATTCCTGTCAGGATGTCATCCTCATCTAACAACGTATCGCTTATACCAACAATTTATGGGCGAATAAACTCAATAAATGCAACAATTTCGTTCCCCTTATTTCGAATACTTCTGGCATTAGAAAACAAACATAAGAAATCATTTCGAGTTCTAGAAGTCCTATAAACATCACTTCTCCGATGTAACTCCTTATTACCTTCTCCAGTTCCTTCCTCTATATTACCACTAATTCTACAACTTTCCTAACACCCAAACTCTCCCCTCCTATCTCAGTCAATCTCGATCCTTTTTTGCCTACTTATACATTCATCTCTGAATCCAGCGTCTGTGTTTCATAAAGTGTTTCTCGGCCCACATTGACCCCCCCCGTTTCCCTGTTTGTGTTTTGCTTCGACTGTCTCATTTACTTCATGATTTTCACCTCTCTATTTTCAAGCCTCCTTACACTGCTTTTTTGCTCTTTCGTCGCATCACTTCAGATCTGTTAATTACATTCATTACCTCTCCTTCCAGCAACAATCTCTTCAGCCGATTCACACTAAAACTATTTAAATGCAGCCCATCTTCTTTATACAGTTCCATCCATCCCTCATATTCTTCCCACACATTCAGAAAATGTACTCCTTTCTCCTCACACAACTGCGCTAACATATCATTAATCATTTTGCTTGCCGCCTACAGTTCATCACTATCATACCTTGACAACACACTGCTATCATTTACTCTCCTTAATAATCTGCTAATATCCAATCTGACATTTTTCTTGTTCAAATCCAAATCATTCGACCCCACTACAACCACCAACTTTTTTGTTCTCTTATTCCTCATTGTTCTTTTGTTCACAGTGCAGAAAAGGTTATTTAATTATAATTTCAAAACGAAACAGCCAGAATTTATAACAGTTTTTCGTTTTCATACAGTTTGTGTACTGAGGTAAGTTCATTTATTTTCATAACGTGAATACAGTGGTAACTTTCGCTTCTCTCGTAAGTAACCATACTCTGTAAATAAATATTTGTCTAGATACACACACAGTACCGACATTATAACACTTGGCAACTCATACAAATTTACGATTAAGCTCTAATTTCGAACATATGTAGATTTATTTTCTATCTAAGCAAGACTTCAGGTGAAAAATCTCAAACCACTTGCTCTGCTCTCGACATACAAAATGAAACGTTTAACTAATAGCAAACTAATACCGCATTACTAATTTCTTAATATAGTCTCATTTTTTAACTGGTGGGATATCTAAATATTAATACAGATATTCTACGCTATACTTAATCAGGATACCATAATTAATCATATTTTTATTTTTTATTTTATTTTATTTTTTGTAACCTATGGGACAAACCTCCACTCTCCAACATAACAATCAATGTATTACGAGCGTTATGTAGATTTACCCAATATGCAGCACAAAACTGTATACACTAAATAAATATTGATGATTAGTGTCACCTGAATGGTTATTGATGCTGCTTATTAAAACACATTTAAAAATGTGTCTTGTATCATAAAACTTAAACTTTTCTGTTTCGTGCATAATTATTACTATTTCTTCTTTGCATATGTTTATTAAACGCTTTGACAAATCGCACTTTTCGCCTCATCACTATAGAAATAAACCAACAACTTCATCTGACAACATTGCATCGCCATTGTAACAAATTGTAATCGATTGTGAATAACTTTCTATTTCTTTTTTATTTTCAATAAATACTTCTTTTTTAATCCATTATAGGCACTTGTTTCTTTCTTATTCAGTTTCACAGACGGAGAATTGCCAGGATAACATAAAGGACACAAAAGAATATGCATCGTCAGTGTTTGAGAAATCTCTTGTCACTGGCATATCAGAAATAGTAACTGCAAAAAGTACATGCCAGAAACTTCTCAAGGTTGTTATTCTACTGATATGTCTGGCTGGTTTTATTTATCAAACGACTAAATTTTTGTTGTTGTACTTCCAATATGCGTGCATTCCGGAAACCAATTTGATATACTCAAATGAAACAGATGTTCCAGCTATCACAATATGCAACATGAATGGGTAAGATTTTGAAAGGCTCTTTTAAAATACTTGGAATTGTGGCAGACAGAAACTAAAGTTTTTCTTATAGAGTATGTATAAATTTCAAATTTAAAAATGCAAAAGTGGGTTAAATTTTAACATTATCAATTTGACTGTAGAAGTTTCAAAATTTTTGATCTGAAAATTTTCTTTCAGAGTTCGTAGAGAGCGATACTGCGAAAATTATCCAGAAAAATGTTCTCCTCTCAGTAACATCACAATTTTCTGTGAAACTTATCCACACTATTGTATGAATGAAACGAAAAGAAAAAATCTCAAGGTAAGAATTCAGTCAAGCATTTAGAATCCGAACTTAACTGGCATCACTTAAAGAATCGTCTTTTTTTTTTAATAACACCCAGAAAGAAGGTGCATGTAAGAAATGCCAGTACGATTATTTATCGTCCTCCGAATGACTGACAAAGATGTTGAAGAAGGAACGGATTAACCTTCAGTAAAACAGAAGAACTCTTCACTTATTCGACTATTATAATTATCATAATATATTATAATTATTCGACTTCTATAATCATAATTCTCTGCATTTTAGAGTGCACTTGTTCATCAACTCAAACTCATTTTGTTTTGCAATAGGTTTTATGTTGTCAGTCACTAAACAACAAACTAGTCATTCAGCGTTAATATAGTAGTAAATATAATAAAATGAACTGTATGGAATAAAGTAAGGAAAATAAATCCATTTGTCCATTTTTATTTTTAGAGTTTTCTAAATTTAATTTCGCATTTAAAAAAAACGTTTTTTGTAGAGGGCTTCTTTTTTTTTTTTTCTTTTTTTTTTGTCTTATTATAGTTTCCGGATGACATTTCGTGGCCAACTTATGAAGAAGCAGAACAATATTGTGACACAGAAAATTGTTCTATTCATCCTATAAAAGTAAACAATTTATTAGAAATCATTCTTTACTAGTGCTGTTCTTTATCATAGATATTTCGTAATACTGCAAATAGTTATTCCTATTGTTATTTTTTTTTAGAATTTACATGAACAAAACAGTGTTACGTGTGCCTGACAAAGGATTTAGGAAATGTTACACCCTATTTTCTAACTTGAATACTGGAAGTCTGAATACGTTTTCCGTCACGGCCACATTAAATAGTAAATATAATTAGTTAGTGTTTCTTTTTTTTAGTGTTTTCTTTCTGTATGTAAAATTGTAAGTAATGTACTAAGTTATCTGGCGCGCTCTTTATAAACATCAAGTCTGTTAACTTATCAAATAAATAATAAATAAAAAACATGCTTTCCCTCTGTTTATAAAATGTAATTTAAGGTTTTCTAAAATTTTATTAATCCTAGCCATCGATCGGTACTTGGAAATGAACATCAGTTTCTCTGGAGACCAATATGTTCTTCCTCATGTTGAAATCAAAGGGACCGTTTCAATTCATTCGCCATACGCCCTCCCCGAACCATAATAAAATCAGTTCACAATATACCCAGGAAGAAAGTATTTTGTCACAATAAAGGCAGTAAGTAAATCGAAATTGTTAAACGAACAATTAAAATATTTTAAAAAATAAGTTTATTTGCCAATTCTATTTATGCATGATTAATATTTGTAATGTTTTACAGACAAGGGAAATACTTCTTCTCCTTCCCTATCCAACCAACTGCACTGATTATGTGAATTTATGGAAAGAGAATAATGGTTCAGGGCCTCTGACCTATCAGGTAATCATTAGCTACGTGCTGATTTTAGATCCTACAACGAATGTGAATATATATTTGACAAATATATATTCAGTTGAATATATATATTCAACATTATATTTTATATTGAAAACCACACATACTGAATGGCTATTTTATGTACCAGTCTCCATTTTCAAGCTATTCTCGTTAATTGATTATATATATATATATATATATATATATACATCTATATCTATAAAATCACTTTGATTTTATAGAAAAATCATTGCCTTCTAATTATCTAAACGTTTTTAGAAGGCAAAGTACGAATGATACATTAAGCATATTCATCTTAGTTCTTTCAACGTAACTTATAATTCGCATATAAGTTTTGTATCACTAGTACAAACAAAAGTGTATTTCTCTCAACACTATTATATGTTTCTATTATCACTTTTTTTATCAAGCACGAAAGAGGAATGAGAGTTTGAAGGAAGTGGATGGAAGTAATAATGTGGATGATGAAATGGTAGTGCGAAAGGATATTGCACGCTTACGGGGACTCCTTCGCAGGGTAAAACGTGAGCTCGAGCGACTGGAGAAACGATTGGCATGTGGTACATCAGGAGAGAGAAAGAAAGAAAGAGTGAATGTGAAAAGCATAAAAGTGAGAGAAACTTAGAAAAAAAATAGAAAGTGTTGTATGGGATTTCCATGAAAAGAGGTATATTTAATGATCAAGTGACAAAACATGTTTCCTAGGTACGAAGATAAGGGACATTAGTGAAGGTGTAAGTTTGCAAAAGAAAGAAGTGAACGATTTAATTGTTTTGGCAAGCACAAATGATTTTAAAGGTGAGAAATGTCAATGAGAAAAGATATGAGAGAATTGTCAGAAGAAGCAAAAATGAAGAGTAATAAAGTAAAGATTGTGAGTGTGCTATCTCGGTATGATAAGACAGAAATGAGGAGGGCGTGATTACCAACTAGTCAATGAGAAGATTCTGTAGGAGGAATGCTGGGCATTATATAGTGTGTGGAGTGAATTTGATGGATGAATTTGACCTGTATATGTCTGATCGACTGTACTTGAATAGTTTTGATGGATAGGTGCTGGAGAATGTGTTGTTTAGTGAGAGTTTGGAAGTGCAAAACCATGGAAACTAGAGATATTAGGGAGAAAGCAATAAAGCATGTCTAGCCGCCCCTGGGAAAAATGAGTGTGAGTGAAGAAATGACTGTGAGGAAATAGCCACATCTGGGTTATATAGGTAAGAGTGCAGGAATGATTACGAAGAGGTGGGTACAGTTTTCCACCTTCTGAATCTGAATGGGCATGTAATGACATTATTTAATGGTAAGTGTGGTCCCAATAGTATGTTAGAATCCATGTACACGAATGTTCAAAATATTTGAAATAAAGAGAGAGAAGGTTTTGGCATTGGTCAGCTCGACTTGGCCAAACGTCATTGGCATCAGTGAGATCTGGTTGTCAGAGAATAGTGCAGTTACAGTAATATAATGTAATCAATATTGTATTTTCAGAGAAGATAGAGGAAGTAGGAAAGGAGGGATGTTTTTATTAATAACAGCTGAAGAACTTCAACTAACAAAAATAGAAGTTAAGGAAAAATTGACATCGGAAGGAAATGATTTATTTGAAGCTGCATGGTGTGAGATAGAGGCCAGTAGAACAAAATATATTGTTCGTTGCTGCTATTGACCTGGCGGTCCAGAAGAAGAAGAAGAAGAGGATGTGGATGCTATCAACGGCAGATTAGCAGAATGAGTGCAAAGCAAACAATTATCATTGGAGACTAATGCTATAGGGATATAGACTGGAAGGAGGAAAAGTCACATGGCAAAATGGAAAGGGAATTTATACAGTTGCTAAGAGATTACCTTAAATAGCACGTGATGGAGGCGACCAGGAGTTTGAGAGTGTTGGACCTGGTAATACCATCAGACGATCTATCTATAATTACAGTAGCAACTCAAACTCCAACAGGGGAAAGTGATCATGAAGTCTTGTCCTGGGAGGTTGCCCAACATGTGGAATTATTAGTCAAGACAGGGTTCATGTCTAACTACAAAGCTGGCGATTATGACAAACTTAAAAAGCAACTTGGAGCAATGCCATTGCAAAAGAAGCTACATGGAAGGAATATCATCTCTGAACGTTTGCATGGCAAGCGCTCAGGGATTGTTTAAGCGAGGCAGTATCAGACTGCATATTCAGAGTCAAGAGGGTAAATCGAGTCGGAATTATGTGGATTCAAATAAGATGCATTGTGGAACGAGTATGAACAAACTGATGATCAAAATGCTCATTAGCAATACAAGAAGGGCAATAAGTATGGTAAGGGAAGCGAAATCAGATTTTGAGAGAAAATTAGCTAAGCTGGCCAAAGTAAGTTTAAAAGAGGTTTTTTTTCCTCTATGTAGCAATTAACAGAATGAATGATTATGGAAAGATAACTTTACTCATTGCTGATGGTAGGAAAGTGACAGAAGCAGAAGAAATTGTTCAGTTATTAAGTGATTGTTTTGCAAAAGTATTTATCCAGTTGGTGAATTTGAACTTATTGAAGTGACAGAAACTGATGTAAGAATTGAGGTAGATGTACTGGAGGTGCTCGGTACATTGAAAATTATCAATGTGAATACAGCAGTGGTCCTGGACGGTATGTTCGTTCGTCTTCTATGTCTCAGCTATGGCAATGTTCCAAGAGTATTGTGTTAATGGACAGTGTTGGTGTCCCACTAAGTCTTTTCACTCCATGAAGCACCCGTATAAATAATAATACTTATTATCATATAGAGCAGCGCATAGACTGATCTCATTCAGAGAAATTATTACAGAATATTACAGAAAATTAGTCCTTATAAACTATGTATATCAGGGGAAATATTATGCACAAAATTAATCATAGACTCCTCCCAGACAAAAAAAAAAGCTATTTAAATTAAGGGGATATTAAATCCCACATTGTTTTAAAACAGAATAAGAAACTCAAACACTGGAATCAGAGAGTTTCATACCGAATATTTCAAGTTAATCTAAGTTTCAAAGATACACCTCTGTGTTTCCCAACGTAGACACATACGCACGCACTCGCGCATACACACACACACACACACACACACACACACACACACACACACACACACACACACACACACACACACACACACACACACACACACACACACAGAGAGAGAGAGAGAGAGAGAGGGGGATTTTTTAAATTTGTTCTATATAAAGAATAAAAAATAATAATTCTCTTATATTAACAACTTCAATTACAAATATACAAGTGAATACATAGCTGTGAATAGAATGTGTTTTTTAAATTCTTTTTCTTATTGAAGATTAAATAGCTGATACTATCCAGACAGTTTTGAATATAATTCGTATTTTCAGATGTGCACATACAAGTGTATGGTTGATATGATCTTGTCGAAATGCGAATGTGTTCCGTTTGAGGATTTTTTTTCCTTACACAGAGAGAAGATGTCGTGATAGTAAGTTGTCGTTTCAAGTAAAGTGATACAATTTCTAAATCGCTTATTCTAACAAATCATTAAACTGTTTCTTGTACATAACTTAATAGAAATATAACTATACCGATACCAGTTACCCTAACTATCTTCAGATAATCACAGAGTATATTTTTATTTGCCTTTTAGCATAAAGTTAAATAAAATGCGAACAAACATTATGTCATAATTCGTTTATTTTTTCTTTATTTTAGAGAACCATACTTGTGATCCCGATCCACACATCTGGGATCATTGCCCTTATATGTGTAGTGCCCCATGTGAGTAAGTATCCATCATTTGGACATGATTACATTACATGATATGACGAGGGCGGGCTGAAAAGTTGTTATAATCACAACTTTTCAGCAACATGAAAGAAATGAGGTGTAGAACGATGTAACTTACACATTATTCTATATATTCCCCACGCTGTGTTCTTTTTTGTGGTTATGTCAGTTCCTTTATTGATATCTTGTTCAGAACGTTTCAGTCTCCCACGTATGATGTAATATTTTCGCTGTTTCATTGTAGTAAGAAATTAAGAGCATTTTGCAGTATACGAGAACCATAATACTGATCACTAATTCACTAATATGCTTATATTATATGCTCGTAATATTCTTATCAATAATTTTATCACTTTTTATGTGAATCTCATCCACGAAACATTATACACTCTCTCCCCACTCTAGAGAAGAGATTAAACATGGACCTTTGTTCAATTTCCCTTAAACAGCCTCTTCTTGCCTTCTTTAGAGACTAAATTCGGACCTCGATCAAGTCAATTTAGTCTTTCGGTAAGCACGGAGGTGGTAGTCTCACATCTGAAAAATGCAAACATGTCTAGTGCATCGTTTTGTAGATTATTCTGAAAAATATTTTATATTAATTGAAGCAATTTGTTGATTGGATATTCTAGTTATTCAGTTCAATTCTGAAGTTCACAGTTCCGGTTAAAAAAAATTGTATCAAATTAATCGCAGCAATAGAAAATATCTTCCTATTACCAGGTGTTCGAATTAAGAGTGGTATTCAAAAAATAAAAAATAATAATAATAAATTTATAATCATTTTGTTAATATTTGTACAAAATTGTATTTCTTAATAAATTTAAATGGCTTCAATAATTACATTAATTTTCCTTCTTCTTCTTCTTCTTCCTGTTCTGGACTCAATTCCATCTTTTTTAAGGGTCTTCCCCTGCATCGGGTACCTATTGGGTGGTAATTTAGAATTTGTTTAGTATTCTGTTTATATTCATTCTGAGTACGTGTTCTTTCCATTTTTCTCTGTTTCATTTAGGGAGTTTGTAATTCCAAGTTATTTCTGATTTCGTTACTTTTAATTTTGTCTATTATTGTGACTCCTTCAGTTCTGCGCAGATATTTCCTTTCAGATGATTCAAGTCTTCTTCCATCTGCTTTCTTTATTTTCCATATCTCACTGCCATAAAGTAAGGTAGGTTTAGCTACTGTATTGTAGATTCTTATTCATGTGTGTTTTTGTACAAAATTGGGTTTAAAAATTTATTTATAACCTGTTACTTTTAAAAAGTTTGATATCTTTGGTTCTATATCAGCTTCATTTTCATATGACATTGTGCACCTAAATATTTGAATATATTTACTTGCTCTATTATTTTGTTGTTTATTGCTATTTTCTTTCTTATTGGGGTTAACACCCTTGAAGGCCATGACTTTTGTTTTATCTGTTGATATTTCCATACCATATATTTTTTCAGGTTATTTAGACTGTATAATGAGTTTTGTAGTTCATCTTCATTGCTTCCGAGGATTATTTGGTCATCAGCAAAGAGTAGAGTAGCTAATCTATTGTTACGGTTTATCTTGAATCCTCCTTCAGTAGTTATCTTCCTTCATTTTATGATATTATCTATGTATATATTAAATTAAACACGTAAGAGAGGGCAACACTGACGTACTCCTCTATTTATTGGTTTCCAGCTTGATGTTAAATTATTGTACTTCACAGATATTTTATTATACTTGATAATAAATAAGGCTCTAAAGGATTTGGTATTTTATATTCTTCCAGGATTTCCCAAAGTTTTTCTCTGATAATTTTCTCAAATGCTTTGGTGTAATCTACAAATGCTATGTGTGTTTCTATGTTCATTTCTCTGTGCTTTTCAATTAGTAATTTTAACGTAAATGCAGAATCTATGCAAGACGTGCCTTTTCTGAATCCATTTTGTTCTTCTATTAATTTTGGATATACTATACGTTTAAGTTTATAAGCTAAGATTTTTGCGTATACTTTATAACAGGCTGATAATTGTTACAATCCAATTTGTGTCCTTTTTTTTTTTTTGTAGATGATTTGCTTTTGTCCAATCTTGTGGGCATTTTCCTTCTTTCCAAATCATATTATGAGAAGTAAGTAGCCTGAGTGAGAATTCGAGTCCTGCGTATTTGATAAGTTCCAACTTTATATTGTCTTCTCCTCGGACCTTTCCCGTTTTGCTTTGGGTTAATGCTTCTGTTAATTCCTCTAGAGCAGTGGTTCTTAACCGGTGTTCCCCGGAACGCTTGTGTTCCGCCGGTGAAGGATGCCGCCTGACACAGTTCTGAGTGTAATTGGCTACTCTGAATAAAAATGTAGAGGAAATTATTTCCGTTATATCAGAACAATTAACTATATTGGAAGAAAAGATTTCAAGTTACTTTCCTTCCTTAAATACACACAATTATGATTGGATACAAAATCCATTTGGTACAGTTAATACATCGAGTTGTGAATTTTCGTTACAAGAAGAACAATTAGTTACCTTGTCAACGGATCGTACTCTAAAAATGAAATTTCCTGAAATAACTCTTAAGGAATTTTATATTTTCGTCCAAGCCAAATATCCAGCTCTCTCCATAAGGGCACGGAAAATTTTTCAATTAGCCATGTTTCAATTTTATTGGTATTAATATCTACTTTTTCTCTAGTTTAATTAATTAGATCTTTAAGGATTTTGTATGTTTTAGGTCTTTTAAGTGTACATTCTCTTACTAATTTTGTTACAAAATTGTTCCATCTGTTTCTGTTTATTCTCCTGCATGCTGCTTTTGCTATTGCTTTTTTCTATTGTATTCGATTTTTGATTCTATTGTTTTCAGGTTGAGCCAGTTTTATATGCTTTGTACTTTTCTTCAATAATGCATTTAATTTCGTCATCCCAGTCCCTAAGGCCTATTTTTCCTTTCCACTGTTTCTTTGTTCCTAAACTTTCTTTTGCAGCTGTTGTCATTATGATTTTTAGGTTTGACCATTCTCTTCTATGTTCTGATTTTCTTTTATATTATCATTCAGTTCTTTATTATTTATTTATTTATTTTTTGGTACAAATCTCTAATACTATTGTCATCTAGAAGTGTAACCTTGAAGGGCTCAAAATTTCTGTTTTCCTTATACTTTTTTTTTGTTTTCCATCTTGGTTCCCATTTTATTTTTTTCCAATTAAGAGGTAATGATCTGATTCTGTTCACATCCTCTGCATACTCTTGAATCTATTAAAATTTCTGACATTTTGATATTGCTGAATCATAGCCTGTGTAGCTCAGTGAATGTAGTGTTTGCACACCACGGCACTTGGCCGCACGAAGGAAGATTTGGTTTCGAGTCTAGTCGCTGACTAGAGGAAATTTTTCTAAGCCTTTTTTCGACCAGTTCCAGAGTTAATCGATCTCTGGCACGGGCAAGCAGGTTTTTCGTCCCGTAAACTAAGAAAATCGACCGTAGAACCCACATTATTTCAGACATTAAATATATTGTGTTAGGGTTAGGGACCACGAGATGGCGGCACATTTGAGCCGTCTCTCTTCACTGTGTACTGCTTAATTAGTGATAGCCTTGGGCCATCTATCTCTGATTGGTACCAGTGGAGATTGAACTGCCCACTCAGTCTCCAAAAGTTAGATAGGGCTAAATGGCCTCGCCTACTCCCCGTATACGGGAATAAAAAGGCGTTAGCTGATTTTTTTTTTTTTGATATTGCTGATTATGTAATCAATAATGCTTCTTGTGTTATTTTCCTTTAGAAAATAATAACACATCAAGAAAAGCAATACTTCTGTTTTCACTAATAATTCCTAAAGATAAAGAAATCGCTGTTATTTATGTGAAAAAGTTAGAATTAACATGGGTTGGAATAGTAGAAGCTCTACTATTCCAACACATGTAGAACTTGTAGAACAACAAGTTTTGATGATATCTGATGTAAAGGGCTGGGTTCAAATCTTGTCTAAGAAAGAACATTACCTTGTGGTTCTTTTACTCTAAGTGTGAGTTAGCGGGTTTCGTATAAAAGTAGCAAGAGTTTATTTTTTTTTTTTCATTCAGATGTTTTAATTATAGAACTCGCAAAATAGACAAATATGTGAAAGTTTTCTTGCGAAATTCTCAATACAAAATTTATTTTCGATGCTCAATCTGAGTACACAAGTCATCCCTAGCCACTGAGAATTTTTAATAAAAGATAAGATTCTGCAAAACTTTTATCAAAATTATTTATTAATGATCAACATTATGTATAAGGAAGTTTCCACTGTTAAACTGATATCATGTCCAGGTCTTCTTAAGTTTTGAAAATATCGTTGGAAAATTCCTAAAGTCATAGTTGTCATCATCATCATCATAACACTATTTACGGTATACACCATATTAGTCTGTTCTGGTGTCATTATCCTTCCAATATCCTGTTTTAAGGTCTACCCTGACTTCTCTTTCCAATTGCTTTTATTTTAGTATTTGTTTAGGATGTCGGGTGTTGGCCATTCAGTTTACATGTTCAATCCATTTTTGTTTATAATTGTTTAGTTTTTCTTCTATTGATTTTGTTTATAGTTCTTTTAAAATGTCTTCGTTCTTTTTTTGATCTGATAATGTGTATTTTGCAGTTCTTCTCATAAATCTCATTTCACTTGTTTTTATTCTTTGTTTATCTTGTTTGTTTATTTCCCAAATTTCACTGTCATATAATAATGTGGGCACTGCTAAAGTGTTGTATATTTTCAAGTGTGTGTTCCGTTTTGTATTATATTTTGGTTGAGTGTTCTATTTATCAGGCCTATAATCTCTAAAAATTTTTAAGTTTTTAATTTTATGTCTTTTTCTCCTTCATATGATATTTCACCTCTAATATAACTGAAATATTTATCTGTTCTATTATTTTATTATTAATAACTATTTTGCTTCTAACTGGAATTTGTCCACAAAATTCCGTTGTTTTAGTTTTATCTATGGACATTTTCATTCCAAACTGTTCTACTATAATGTTT